>NC_089741.1:69848523-69853523 GCF_040412425.1 Macrobrachium rosenbergii
CGGTGAGGTGATTTTTTTAAATAAATGTTCATCATTAACACAGCTCTCAGGCAATCGAGGTTGTTTATGGGAGGTCGGTGTTGCCTGGGGAGAGATGGAGCGAATGAGGCAAGTGGATTGCCAGTCTTTTAATTATGTTGTTTTTTTTCTTTCATGCTATTAAACAATGTAACATTTCAGCCCCTTTAACTAGTAAATCACCTGTAAACAGACTTCATGTAATTAATTTCAATGATTAACTTACAGCGGTACAGTAACTTCCAAAAGTGAAGCTACAAATTTCAGAGGATTTCGTTCGAAATTCACTAACTGGCAACTTCAACACGTAGCTGAAAAACTTATCTTTTTCACATTGAAAGCTCCATCAAAGCAAAAATAAAGTTAACATATGATGCACAAGTATCAAATCTATGATATTTATAACAATCATAAGAAAAAAAAGTAATAGTAATTATTTCAAAGTACAGTAATTACTTCAAACTACAGAAACGAAACAATTTGAAATTTTCGTTCAACTTTGGGATTACTAACATTACCGTTGTATATTTCGAGCAATGTGGAAACAAATATTTAATATCATAGTGTATTATCAATTATTTTAGCGAAGATGCATAATACCATGCAAGTATCAATAGAATATAAGGGGAAAATCTCCGTAACATTAATCATAATCAATCATGAATGCACCTAGATTCAACAGAGAAGTTGGGTGTGGTTGGTAGTTCTGATTTTAGATTTTAGGACCCGACCATCCGGACTCTACTTCAGCCTTGGCTTCGGTTTCGACCCCGACACAAACGTAACATTATCTACCCAACCTGAATCACACAGCCGTGTCCTACTAGGGTTGGGGACTTTGACCATTACCCCCATCGCTAGTCAGTAATGAATAATGGTAAATCAGTTCCCTCCTTCATTATGTTTGCAATAACTGACAGCAACCACTATTGAAAGGGTAACTTGATTACAAACGGGTTTCCGTTACAAATACAGAAACTGTTACAGTCCAAATACAGAAGGCTTCAAAATAATAAAACACCCAAATCACAAGTCTAAGATCCACAAGGCTGACCGAAAACAACTGAAAAATTCATCCTATCGAGCTCCTCAGTTCCTCTGCCTCGGCAGGCCTAGACTTCCTCACTTTCCATCGGACTTGACTTTGGCGTAGACTTCCTCACTTCCCCTGACTTGGCTTAGCCCCTTACTTCCCGCTGGCTGGGGCTTTTTAGGTCTAGACTTCCTCACTTTCCCACTTTGCTTAGGCCTGACTGTAATTTCCCTGACCTGGCGGCTAGACTTCCTCACTCCCTGACTTGACTTAGGCCCACTTCCTCACGCGCCTGACTGACTGGGTCTAGACTTCCTCACTCTTCTGACTTGCTGGGCCTAGACTCTCATTTCCCCTGACTTGATAATGAAACCTAGTTAATGGAAAATCGCGTTTACAACCATCTATATTATCCAAACAACTCAATTTATTAAATAATAAGCTGGCAAATATGTTTCCTTGATTTTTGAAACAGGCCTAACTATTTAGCCATGCTAAAAGCGCCCATATAATTTGGATTTCGTTTTTATTTTTTTACACCAACTTGCGGTCTTTATTTTCGATATTGCATTCAATCAGATGCTAAACTTCTTTGTGCTTTATCAAAAGAAATCATAATAACTTCCGATATGACGCTATAAAAGTAGAAAGTTAATTTACAAATCACATTAGGCCAATGCTTATGCACTCGGTTCCTGCTGATCAATGGTGAACACTCGATATCATTGAGAGCCGCAGATGTTTACAACGGGGAAATTCTTTTTTTGGGGTCCAGTTGGGATTTTTCTTTTAATAAGTAATTATTGAATTAACATTGACCACTCACTGGGGAAATACCTTCTGTGGTTCTACAGTTAATCACTGATACTTGTTATCAGATAAAGAGGATGACAATAATTGGAATAAAATATACTAACTGGCAACCCCACGAGTTTCTATAGTAATACGATCAATTTTGAAATCTGTAGCTTCACTTTTGGAAGTTACTGTACCAGATGACATTCATATCGAGAAAATATTTAGAATTTGCTTGGCAACCTTTTTTTACGATTGTTGAATTCTAGCGCGATCTGTCCTGCCACCTCGTCGTCTTGGAATTGTTGAATAAGTAGTCAGACTAGGCCTGTGATGCCTTTTCTGAATGAGTAATTCTGATAGTAGCCATGATGACAAGGTAAATCAGAGTGGAAGGATGTTGTATCTGGAATAATGTCAATCTTTTTATCTCTTCTGTCACTGTATGCACAGGCTACCTTTGGTAAGAAGGAAGGAGAGGAATTCTCAGTAATATTCCCATTCTTTTTTTGCATTTGGTGGAGACGAAAGGGTTTTCATTAAAGCATTTTCTCCTTCGACTGGTGTCTTATGAATATTTTGGATGGGAAGGGAGACAATTTTAATAATGCATTTTAAATCTTTGATCGATGTCTACTGAAGCGTAGCTTTGATGAGGGGAGATTCAGCTGGCTTCCTTTTCTTGGATTTCAAAACCGTGCCATCTGAAAATTGCTGAAAAGGAATTCATACTTTTTCTCAAAATTTCTGTGAAGAATCCATTATTCTCTGCAGAAGTTCCTGATTGTGGTTAAATTTCTTCTTGTACACTAGCGATTTCATGTCTACCCAGAGCTAATAAACCAGAGGTAGTAGGTCTGGTGATCTTGTAGACCAGTTGTGTAGTCCTCCTTACATGATATCCAGATCTTCCACTTTCTGAAATGGTAAGGCATTGTCTCTAGTCCCTTGCTCTCAAAATGAACATGGGTTTTATAATTGCAGTCTGGCAGACATGCCCACTTAATAATATCTTGGCTTTTGGAAAAGTGAGACTGTTGAGGGTGAAGTGCACCGATCAAACGCTTGCTTGTCTCCCCGCTCCTTCCATATCCCGGAGTTTTGCGACATCCCGCACAATATCTTACTCGCCTAGCAGTTTCAATAACGAGCGGTTACTTTCAGCATTCACCTCACCGACAAAAGAAGCCTTAGAATGAATATATTTATGGAACCTTTTATATTTAGAATTACCTTTTCTTCCATTTCCCTGAAATATTTTCATAAACTCGTGTTATACTCTCTCTCTCTCTCTCTCTCTCTCTCTCTCCTCTTCTATATATATCTCTCTATATATATATATATATATATATATATATATATATATATATATATATATATATATATATATATATATATATATATATATATGTGTGTGTGTGTGTGTGTGTGTGTGTGTGTGTGTGTTTATTAATTTCTGAGTGTTTTCTTCAGATGACTATTTTACTTATTGAAATATTATTGGATAAATGAAGAAAAGTACATTAATTCGTTCCTTCCACTTCGCAATAATTGAGTTTTGCTCATAATTATGTGCAAAAAACATGTTGAAACGGCAGTTTTTTTGGAAATATTTTTTTTTGATTCTGCAATGGAGATTAATTAAATATTCATTTCCTCAAGTTTTTTATGCAGACATTCGGCTTTAATTTCTCCTCCACCATTTCCACATGTACGTTCGCCTCCCGTGTTGTAAGTATTAATAATAATCAAAGAAAATTTTTTGTTTAAAACATTGTATCTCGTTTGTCACACTATTTTAGAGACTTTAAATAAAAATTACAAATTAATTTTTCTGTATGTAGTACAATTTTCCTTCATTTCGGGCATTTGTGTTATCCCTTTCTGCTTTTCAGTGTACTTTTCAAATTGCATTGTAGCTGGAATTTAAGTTAATTCTGGTAATTTCATCGTAATATTTTTTTTTCTTTCTTTGACTCTTTAATCTAATTTCAGTTTCGTATTGATATTTTTTTCATGTTTTAAGATTTCTTTATATCCAAGTCATGCTGACGACGCCTAAAAAGGACTTCTCGTTTTCGTACATATGAATCAAGTGTAAGTAAAATATCAGGCAATACCTGTTATGAAATTAACGTGAGAAGGTAGTTCCATTACATTCCCTATATTTACATCTGAGGCGAATTCGTCATTAATTAACTTTACGGAAAACACAGAATTGAAAACATATGTCACTCAGATTAACTAAGATATCAATATTTTCCTTAATGCTTCAACAGAATACAAAAAGTGGAGGCATTTCTCTGCAATGCAGCAACGGTGTCATGCAAATGTCTGCTGTAAAATCTTTATACGCAAGCAGCCATTTTACTTTATTTTCGAACTACATTTCTCAAGAGGATAATCTCATTCAGAATTAAATGTTTTCTTTGTTCAGTAAGCAGATTATTAATAATGGTCGTAACATCATAAACGGATGAATAAACATTACGGCTTCTTGATGGAAAATAATAATAAAGGTTCTTTTCTAAAAATTGCAATATAAATATATGACTTTATTCATATAATTACTTCAATGCCACAGGCTACGAATTTAATTACTTATAAATGAAATCCTGCTTTTTTATAATTAATATGGCTAATTACACACTATTACGCTGGTGGGTTGTCAGGATTATGATATCAAGAAAATAGACTTTTTGCTATTTACACACCCATTTTCAATCTATTTTTTTTGTCAACGTTATTATCAGTCATAGCAGTATTCGACTTTATCGGAATGTATTGCTTTCATAATATCATAATTATCATTTTGATGAAATTTAGTAGATGAGTGTCTTGTTTGTTGGTACTCATGATCGTTACAGTTCTGAATTCGATGTACACAAACGTATTGTTGCTTTAAAAAAGTTTTTGGTTTACTTTTCCGAGTGACAAGGCAGTTTAAAGGGAGCTGAAATTTGTTGATATTTTCATGGAACCTAATTTTTTAGGAAGATTAATAAAATATATATCTTAAATCATGTTGATTCTAATTAGATATATGGTAGAAAATTAGATTGCTATATACACATATATATATATATATATATATATATATATATATATATTGACAATTTAAAATATATATTATACATATATATATATTGATAAG
>NC_089741.1:69858523-69863523 GCF_040412425.1 Macrobrachium rosenbergii
TGAGAAATGAAGCTGCCCTCAGTCGCAATCGTGTCATGGACTACATCAGGGAATGGTGTAGTCGGTGGGGTATGAGGCTGAACTCCAGTAAAACGGAAACACTATTGATTAGCAGATCTCGTACAGATTTTCCAACCCATCCTCCCTTTCAGGTGGATGGAACTTTGCTGAATAAGTCTGAAGCCTTAACTATCCTAGGTGTAACTTTTGACTCAAATTTTACTTTTGAGAAACATCTAATGAAATTTCAGCAAATACTGCACGAAAGTTAGGTGCTGTTCGTAAGGCCTCATAATCTATAACAGTGATAAAATCAATTCAGCGTTTTTTTCATCATTTCTGCTTCCTTTACTAGAATACAATTCTCCTGTGTGTATATCTGCTTCTGCCATAGATTTAACTCTTTTAGATAAAGTGGTTCGTGCTGGTAGGTTTGTTTTCTAAAAGTAGCAGTTATGACTTGGTCCATCGACGGATGGTCTCTTGTTTGTCACTTTTTCATTCGCTGTATTTTAACAGAGATCCTTCACATTCAGAATTGATCCCTGATCCCTTTACCTGGCGAGGGCAACCAGATTCGCTGAACAGTAGCACCAATATGTAACAAATGTGCCTCGCTGTCGAATTTCTGTTTCAGGGGACCTTTATTCCTCACAATGTTGGACTGAAGAACAGCCTCCCATTGGATGTCGCACAATTGGAACTTCAGAAGTTCAAGCGAAGGTGCATTGCATTATTACCCTAATACTATTCTCTTTGCATTTTAATACATTTTTCCATTTATTATTTTTTTCTTTTTTTAATAAGTGAGATCTCTTCTTTCTGTATTTCCCTTTACTTCCTCTTACTTCTTCCTAATGAACACCATATTCTTTGGAAGCTTGAATTTCAAGTTAAGGGCCCCTGTGGGCTTGTTCCATATGAATAGGTTTCCTTTTTGAATAATAATACTAATAATAATTAAAATTTCATTTTATATTTCAAAAGCTACCCTTCTGAAAAATGGATCATTATTTCCTTTCTTTGCTCGACTCTGTGTATACGACTTAAAACAATATTTTTTCTGTCTTTCTCTTTCCCTCTCTCTCTGAACGGCGGAAAATTTCTAAGATTATTTTGTTCCTTTAATAAGCGTATCTCAAGATCGGGAGACTATAATTTTTTTTAGATCAACCTTAGGTTGGTGTTAAATCAGTTAAAATGGTTCCCACGGCAAGATGTCCTCAAGCAAGTTATCTCGAGACTCATCAAATTCGACTCAACGTTCACAAACGATAATCTGGTAGTTCGCACACTCTCATCCACATTCACATAGACAGACGCTATGGAAAACATATCAAACTTGTAGTATCGTTGGAGGAGGTATAAAGCAGATAGCCATATATCATGCTGATCATCCTAAAGGACGAACTTCAAAGAAATACTTTCCAGAAATACTAAAAATCTATTGCAATATAATATCCAGTTTCGCTTCAGTAACTATCACGCTGATTTGAGATAGATTTGACAATTATTCGTTTTGCTTTTAGGTTATTTTTCTGTTTTTTTTTTATATATATAAATTTTGTAGCTCTAAGTCACAAGAATAGGCTATTTATGGATATTTATCATAGTTACTGCATGAGATAGATATAAAGATTCCATAAAATAATGAAAAAATAATGACGTCCCTGCCATTTCATAACTCTTCTACTTCAAAGCTGCGTCTCAATACAACGGTCATCAGCACCAAAGTGTAGAGATATTGCAATATTCTTACGAACATTTTCCTACTATCCTATTGATTTGCATGCGTTTCCCTCTCCCCCTGGATATTTCACTTTATAAATACGAGATAGGATCCAGAAGAGAGTACTATCATCTATGCAAATACAGCCCAATATTAACATGATAGTAAAGGATACTTAATTGTTCAGACTATAATAGTGTTATTGCAATAATACTCACGGTTTTCATTTACATAGATACCAGTAATATCTCTTAAACAGTAGAGTAGTAATCTCAGGAAAGAAATCAATCTTTATTACCAAATTCTTTAGATGTATATATATTCTGTTTTATTTTGATGGATGTCAATCATTTCACATAAGCACATAAAACTTCGCAAAAAATGAATTATAATTGCTAAGAAGAATATTGATAAAAATGTCTTCTGTTAGAAATATGAAAGAGGATTTATTTCAACAATTATATCCTAAATAGTTCTGCGATCATCATAAATGTACTAAGCAGAAAATTATTCATCTCTGCAATAATAGCTGATTAAAAAAGTTTTCAATATCTGATCTCTCCTTGTTAAAGCTTCGGTTAATGTGTTCAACTAATAGTATCTTTACACGGCGGATTTTCTTTATTCCAGATTATATAAACACATATAATATAAACCATAATAACGTTCAGGAATTCGGAGTTTTTAAATGTTTGAATTTTCTACGGGAGCTCCCTGATTTTTCTTTTTTATAGTCAGCTCTTCCAGCGATAAGATTTCTTAGCAAAATCTCATTAATAATACAATCTGATGCCAAAAATGAAATCGAATGTTAGAATTCCCAGCTGTTAATACTATTTTCGTTTGCGATTATGCTTCTTTCTTCTTGTAAGATAATAATATAACATTTGCTTATTGCTCTCATTTCTATTCGCTTGACTCTGGGTTGATGTCCGTCCATTCAGAGGAAGAGGAACATTACTCGCATCGCCGAGCTCCTATTGTAAGAAAGAATGAGCCCCCTTAAATAGCCCAGTGCCTAAATGGGTCATTAATGCTCAAGTGTCATCATCCAAAGAGAATGTTTGGTGAGGGAGTCGGGGAGAGCTGAAAGGAACTCCTTCGTGATAAGATCCGAGCAAACAAGATCTGGGGCCGTGCTTAATTGCTTGAGGACTACCAGGAACTTTTTTTTATTCTTTTTAGAGGGTGCTCTAAAATATCATAGTTTCCCGTCAGTCATTCTATTTATTGTTTTATAATTTATAGAATGAAGACAAATTAGCTTTTGAAAAAAATCATAGTAAATCCATTGTAATTTCCATACATAGGTGGTTTTCAAATTATAAACAATTGGAATACGCACAAATTACCTCGATACACAGACAATGAACTCAAATCCTTTTTAAATGGAAACTAATATATTTTAACGAATAATTACCATCTTAACTCTGTCATGGGAGTATTATCTGACATGCCGGTCCCAAGACCTGGTAAAATAGGAGGGATGAGCGTATGGTTGACGCCTCTGCCTTGTGAAAAGCATATTGTTACGGAAACTTACAGCAGACCTAATACGGACAGATTCTTTGTTGACGACAATGCGAAAAATGGACTATTGAAATGGAAAAACCACTGAAGTTAGGCACTTGGAATGTGCTTAGTCTATGTAGAGCAGGATATGCACGAACACTTATCAGTGAAGTTAAGAAGTATCAGTTAGATGTAACTGTTCTGCAGGAGGCAAGAAGGACTGGAAATGGTGAGTGAAAGACAGATGGTTATACAGTCCTATATATATAGTGGCAGAGATGATGGTATCCACAGGGGTGGCATGGGCTTTAGTCTGACAGACAAAGTGTATAGAGTAGTTGAAAGCTTTACGCCAGTAAGTAAAAGATCAACAAAAACCAGAGTACAGAGTAAATAGTTTAAACTGTCAGTAATAATAGCATATTCCCCAACAGAAGAGAATCATGATGATGAGAAAGATGAATTTGCGAAAGGACCCAGGAGGCTGTAGAACAAACATCAAAGCATGATGTAATAGTAGTACTGGGTGACTTTAATGCTAAGATTGAGCATGAAGAAGATGTATTGGGCCCAGCAATTGGAAGACATACAGTAGTGTCCATGAGGTTAGTAGTGAGAATGGAATGGAATAAGGCTTGTTTCATTTCCCAGCTCCAGGATGATTGTACGTGGCACAATACTTCCCCATAAAGAAATTCACAAACACACATGAAATTCGTCTGATAGAATTACAAGAAATCAAACTGATCACATACTTATACAACACAAATTCAGAGGTTCATTGATGGATGTACGTAGTTTCAGAGGAGCTGACTGTGATTCATACCATAACTTAGTGATTGCCAGAGTCAAGATCAAGTGCAAACATCAGATTCATAAAAGGAAGATCAACAATTGACCAGATTTTTACTATCAGACAGAGAGTGGAAAATTAATGGGAATATAATAGAGATATGTGCCAGGTTTTTGTAGACTTTAAACAAGCGTATGATAGCATCCGTACACCATCGATGAGGAATTTTATGAAGGAATTTGGTATACCAGGAAAGCTTATAAACTTGGTAAAATTATGCTACAGGAATACTAAGAGTTGTGTCCGGGTGGGAAGGTTTTGAAATTAAAACAGGTTTGAGACAGGGATGCCTTCTATCTCCAATGTTGTTTAATCTAATTTTAGAGAAAATAATGCGGAGTATCGAGGAAGTCGAGGGTGGGGTCATCTTGGTAGATACAAATGCCAAAGTTCTTGCATTTGCAGATGATGTTGATTTCTTAGGTACAGATGTACAAAATATGGAACGTTTGCATATACCATTCAAAGAAAATGCTGCCAGAGTGGGACTAGAGATCAGCGGAAGCAAAACCAAAATGATGAGATTATCAAGGAACAAGCAACAACAACAGCAACAACAAAATATGGGAGATATTGAGAAGGTGATGAATTTAAATATCTAGGAAGTTCTGTATGTTAATATCCATAAATGAGATGGAGAGACAGGGTCTGGCTAGGATTACAGCAGGGAACAGATGTTTTTTCAGACTACAACGTCTTTTAAAGATCAGAAACATCACAAGGTCTACCAAATTTTGAATTTACAATACCATTATCAGGCCAGTAATCGTATATGGTTGTGAGACCTGGACACAGACTAAACGTTAAAAACAGAGACTACTGTTTTTTTTTTTTTTTATTAATTTTATGCGTAGAATAACAAGTCCCATTTACGGTGTAAATGAAGGTGTTTGGAGAAGGCACAAC
>NC_089741.1:69866023-69873523 GCF_040412425.1 Macrobrachium rosenbergii
GTTGGAAAAAGGAAAACTTTGTCAAAAGTATAGTTTTTTTCATATAATTAATTCTTCATTTCAATGCTCTCAGGGCCTTTATTAGTCATACTTATATATATATATATATATATATATATATATATATATATATATATATATATATATATATATATATATATATATATATATAATATATATATATATGTATGTATATTATATATATATATATATATATATATATATATATATATATATATATATATATATATATATATATATATATATATATATATATATATATACATATATATATATATATATATATATATATATATATATATATATATATTTACATATATCTATATATATATATATATATATATAATATATATAATATATATATATATATATATATATATATATATATATATATATATATATATATATATATATATATATATATATATATATATATATATATATATATAATATATATATATCTGCTAATTGGCCCTGTGTTGGTTAAATGTTCAAGAATGACCCAAAAAAATAAAATCACTGACTTAATTATAGATTAGCTATCTTATTTATATTTTCTATTGAGTTGTCCTTTTATAACATTTTTTGGTGGTCATTCACCTTGTCCCTGCTTCTGCCAAAACAGGATTAAATATTCAAGAGGTGTAAATTCTTCAATTGTGTTGGATTCCAAGTATGTATTTTTTCCTTTGTAATCCCCATCTGTCACTTATATGAGCTTTCTTTGTAAACCTATTTTTTATGTTTCTTCCAGACTACTAAGTAAAGGACTAGATGTGAAAGGCCTTGTAGCACTCCATCAGTTTCCTTTCCTTCGTGGATTTTGTCTTTGTGTAGATATATATATATATATATATATATATATATATATATATATATATATATATATATGTATATATATATACTATATATTTAATATATAAATATATATATATATATATATATATATATATATATATATATATATATATATATATATATATATATATATATATAACTATATATATATATATATATATATATATATATATATATATATATATATATAACAACATACATACACACACCACTATATATATATATATATATATATATATATATATATATATATATATATATATATATATATATATATATATATATATATATATATATATATATATATATATATATATATATATATATATATATATATATATATATATATATATATAACAAAGCCATTACAACACCTTCTAAAAACATAACAAACATCTCACACGTCTCGAACTCTCGCCCTACCCGAGCAACAACTTCTCGCTGCTGGGAAGAAAGTTGGCGGTCGGGTATGATACATGAAATACGCTACGGGGTCTAAGCGATGTCAGGCAGGGCAGCCGATCGAGACTACAGGTCTACCCCAAAGCCAAAAAAAGGCCCTTCAAAAGGCATCGTGCTTACCCCATACAAAATGGGAAAAAGCACGTTAAAGGAAGAAGAAGAAGATGAAGATATATATATATATATATATATATATATATATATATATATATATATATATATATATATATATATATATATATATATATATATATATATATATATATATATATATATATATATATATATATATATATATATATATATATATATATACATATACATATACATTGTCAATGATTTACATCCCTCTAGTTAACTGCCATCTAGCTTCTTTCTAGTGAGAAAATCACGTCATCTCAGTTAACTTATAGTCAAACCAATATGGCGGAACCAAGCTGTTTTATACTTATATTGAACCCAGGACGCATGCCATCGTAGCCTTCAGGAAATGCCTGGGCCTACTACACACTAGATCTCCCTCCTTTAACCTCCCTGCTACCAGCACACACCTAGATTTCCCCCTCCCCTCTTCTGGGGTAATATTTTTCCAAAAAGTGACAGGAAATAGACGTTAGGGCGTAAACCACTTGGTGGGGAGCTAGCACCTTAAACTTTAGGCTCATTATCCTTAAGACCCCTATTCCTTTGATCTTTTTACTGGCAAGGAATTCGCTTTCAGGTGAGGCCTACTATTCAGATGCCCGACACCACTGCTCCAGGAAACAATGAGCAGACTGTCCAGACACCGGCCTGGCCACATCTCCTGTCTCAGGTGATGGCTCCAACCTTCTGTCAGTAAGCCTGAGGCGTGGTATTTTAGACTCAAATATTCGTCTGAAATAGGTAAAGCTGAGAATGAATTTGGAATGATCACCTTCTGTCTCTCTTCAATAACTTCCTTCCATTTCTCCTGTTAACTTCAAGCTTAAACCCTTCTTCTCCAAAACTTCCCTCTTTGTGTGATGGTGAGCACGTGTTCCTTGTTTCAAAAGCCCAGTCCACCCCGATTCCAAGACTGTGATTACGTGATTTCTCATATTTACAATCTGGGCTACATAATGTTTAGAATTTAAGAACGTGCATTTGTGTAATACTTTTATGGGGAGATTTCCTGTCTCTTCCGTGTTTGTACTAACTCCTGACCTCTCTTACAGGAGCCATCTTATCCTGTCCAGTCCACAAATCTATGCCCGACCATTGCATGACTGCCATCCAACTCTGTAACCATTCCTGGTCGCAGCCTGAATGCAAGAATCCGTTGCCCCCACAGAAATCATCTTAATTAACTGATTGCCATTACCCTGGAGTTCACCCCTTCCAATGTATTAGTCTGTGAATTAATGCATTTTAACCAAACAGAGTCATTTGTTATAACGAGGATTGTTGTATCTGTGGCCCCTCATATTTACATTACTTATTTGCAGATTGCTGCATTATTGATCTATTTTATGTAATTTATGAGTCCGTAAATTGTTGCATTTTATTTTTTTTTGGTCTTGCATATTTGCCCCATTCTCTGTACATAAACCCTTTTTAATTGTAAAAGAATTCTAATTCCAAATGGCAACCTTCATTATTTACGTACATCCAGGAAGATTCTAAGGTGAGTTTCCAGTAGTTCTTCTTTTATTCATAAACTTGGGGACCCCTTGGTACAAAGGCAGTCTGTTATAATAAATTGTTCCAATTCCCATCTACACCAAGGACCCAGTTTATGACATTGTCGACTGTTGCCAAGAATCCTATAGAATAGCCAAGTAGCATTGCTAAAAGGGCTAATAAATAGGAAGAGAGGAACCAGGAATAAATTAGGTATTTAAATTTAATCATTCATTTAAATTAAATAATTTCATTATTCACAAAAGGCATAGAAGCAGCTGGAGTAGAGAATTAATGTAAAAGGGTATTATCATTGTCTTTTAACATTAGGGATACGTAAGGAAATAAGAAAATTGATATTAATATTCTTTTAAAGAAACGTACCACACCTGTTTGTTAGAATTTACTCAGAATGCAGGCGAAAGCATAGGTTCTTAAGTTAGCGAAACAGAGAGGTAGGCGTGAATTTCCCGTCCGCAAAATTTCCAAGTGCAGGGATAGTGTGGTGTTGCCATATGAATGAACATAGGAATTAGGAAGTGTGAAGTTAGAGAACTGTGCATGTGTTAGTGAGAACAAGTAGCTAAGAGTTTATTCAAGAGTAGTTACAGCCGAGAAAAGCGAAGTTATTTAACCACCCTCCCAGTGTATTAAAAGTAGTGTAAAGACATTGCTGATGTGTAAAGCTAATTAAGTTGAGTTTGCATTCGAACCCCGAATTTATTGAAGAAAGTAGAGTGTGTTTTTTGTCTTTTGCCCCCAATTTCATTGCCTAGTCTCTGTCGCACGATAATGCAAGTGAGCAACCAATCACCTGTTTCCCACGCAAACGACTCAGTTCCGCATCTTTCGTTCACTGAACAAACTTGCCTCACTTTTATCCCCTAACGTAAACCGTGAAAAATGTGAAAATCTTTGAAATAATTTGCAACCCTTTACCCACCATATCACTTGTCATGACGAAAACAAGACAGTAAAGCATTACGTAAATACTGAAAAGTTCATTGTAGAAGAAGTAACTTAACAGAATTTC
The DNA here is from genome assembly GCF_040412425.1 of Macrobrachium rosenbergii. Classification (NCBI taxonomy): domain Eukaryota; kingdom Metazoa; phylum Arthropoda; class Malacostraca; order Decapoda; family Palaemonidae; genus Macrobrachium; species Macrobrachium rosenbergii. Next base: position 69,870,039 of record NC_089741.1, read on the forward strand.
GCATGTCTAGTGCGCTTAGCGTAAAGTAAAGTGACACAGGTCCTGCTTAGTCGTGCCAGCTGCAGTCTCAGAAGAGAGAATTTTTTTCTTTCGCTTATCCTTTCATCTTAACACAGGCCTGACACAAATTTATCTACAAGTTTGGAAAAAACAACCACAAATCATAAAAGATAAATACAAAGAATTTTTTTAGTGCAACTCATTTTTAAACTTACAAACTCATTACTCATTTATCATATACACAGTGTGTGAAATTTATAACACTTGTGGTTCAGCAAATAATCTCGCATACCTGCTTTCCTTTTTCATGCTTCAGCCCCGATCATTTTTTGTACGATATAGAGCACACGTACATCTATCTAATTACCCGTTGTTCAACTGCAGTGCACGGGTTGTGTATATCTCATTCCAGACTTGCTTATACTGCAAGTGCTAAACCGCATATTGAGTGCACTCCCCATACCCTACCTGTCCTCATGTCAGGCAGCGATCTCTAGTTCTTATAACTAACCACCCACTCGTGTCACACCTCAGTTCTATTTCTCACAGTGCCACTAACCTGCGGCACTGCCAAACACCCAATCACTGAAAGCACTTATCTTTCTTCTTCCCCTTTCCTTACCCTCTACTGGAATCTCTCATTTACCTCTTATTCCTTACTTACTTTCTACCCAGGCAGAGTACCATTCACCTTCAGTGCTATTTCATGCACTGACATTTTGCATTGCTCCATGGAGCGCACCAGCACCACAGTGCCACCCAACCAAACTAATCACTCCTAAGCCATTTGCACCTGTATTTAAGAAACAGAGTGCCATACAACTAGTGTTTCCGTCCAGAAGGACCTTAGCTCCTTCAGGAACACCCCATTAACAGTGCATCTGCTCATAAGGACCATACAGCCTTCAGGAGCACTCCCATGTTCTAAGTGTTTCCTCCCATAAGGAATAATATACCTTCACGATCACTTCATTTACTAGCATATCCGCCCTGGGACTCAGACTTCCTTCAGAACGCTCCCTGGTGGTTCTTCACTTTGTAAACTCACCCACAGTGCCACCTCACTAAGGTACCCACTCACTGAAGTGCCAATAATCTAAAGGACACTTCCTCATCGTCACAAACCCTTTCCTCCAGGAATGCATAGTGATCCACTTAGCAGCCCTTCCCCATCAGCAACATGTCAACCGAAGAGCACCTATATTGCCAGGATATAGGAAAGGAGGACGGCCTCGTAGGCCAGGCCCTTCAAAAGTTTGTAAGGGAGCAGATTGCTGAAAAGAGAAAGTATGAAAGAAGAACAGAGATGGCAAGAAGCCAAGCAGAGAAGAGAAGAAGAAGAAAGAGAAGAACGAAGATGACAGCAAGAAGCCGAGCAGAGGAGAGAAGCAGAAGAAGGGGGAAGACAGCATGAACTAGCCCTCAAAGAAAGTTAGCTGGTGCTCTTGGACAAGGAGCTCAAGTTGGAGAGAGGCAAGAAGGAAAGCACAGAAGCTTTAGCAGCCCAACAAGCAACTAGCCCCACCCCATCTGCACTAAATACCTCCCTAACGACAGCCAATGGCTTTGTTGGCAAGTGGACTGAAGATGAGCCGGAACAATGGCTCAAAGAGATCGAATTCCTCTTCGAGACCTGTGATGTTAGCCTGGCTGAGAGGGCCTTATTGCTCACCAAGCACCTGGACGGGAAGGCTAAGGCCACCCGACGAGCATTGGAAAAAGAGATCAACGAGGAGACATGGCTGCCATCCGTGAGGCCATTGCCAGTGGCATGAAATTACTCCTGAGAGGTGGAGACAACGATTCTGAGGTATGGCCAAGGACGTCGGCTGGTCCTGGACAGAATGGGCCTGTCACAAGACTCAGGCTGGGACCCGCTGGTTCAAATCCTTGCTGATTACCCAACAGCCAGGGCGTGTTCAACAGGACCACGGCTGAAGCCTCTTTCAGTGTGTGCTCAGGCCACTCTGGTTGTGTATCTTGGTGACAAGCAACAGCCACTCTCAAGGAAGCCTCCACTTGGCTGATGCGTGGGAAACATACAATTCATCCCACAGCACCTTGCAATGCCGAATAGCACCACCCGGCCACCTCTCAGGCTCAAATCACCCATGGAACGGACCACCTAGCAGAACTACGTGCACCATCTGCCAGAGGCAGCCTACCAATAGCTGCCCTTCCTCCTGTCCCTCTAACTCTGCACCACCTTCCCAGCAGACTGTCACTCCCGGGAAATCATCCTATCCCAGGGGACCCTGCCAAGACTGGAGCTCTAGGGCACTCTTCTGCTGGGTATCCTGGTTGCTTGAGACATGTGGTTACTACCAGGCATGTCAACCTGATTAGTACAGCACCCTCCCTGGCTGAGCCACCAGAAAAGTCTCACCCTGAGCGGGTCTGGGCACAGTCCGTCACCATAGCCCCTCTGGATGGTTCTAGCCCACCAGTGCACCTACCAACTACTGCCGACACTGGGTCGGATATTAGCCTGATCGATCGGGCCAAAGTGCCAGCCAGTGCCTTTGTAGATGAGGAAGTCAGGTGGACGGTAACCTGGGTAGACCAGCAATCCATAACTGTTCATACAGTCGAACTCAGGGTGATCACCGATTGGAGCATCAAAATTCACTGCCTTGGCATGGTGAATCGTATCAGGCATGGAATGGAATTCCTGCTTGGAGTGGAATTCCTGCTAGGACGAGACATCCTCTGGGGATGCCACCGACCCCCGCCATTCTATCGCCTGAATGCCTCCGCCAGTGAGGCTGTGCCAAAACTTCCTGAGTGGGACAGCCTCTGTGACAGCTGTGCCACCCTCAACCCAACCTTCCGTTCGCCCAAAAGCAAACCGGACCCACCAGCATCAAACTCGTTCCAGGTCTAGTCCGCATATCTCATGACTGGACAGCCACCAAAAAACTACTCCCTCACCAGGTAGGGATCTTGCTAACTACTGCTGCAGGAGCTGCAACATAAGAAGGCACTCTGAAAGATGGTCCAAGTGCCCCAACAAGCTAGCTGCAGCAGCCATTTCCACCAATCCAAGAGGCCCTGCCTCTCGTCGAGACAGGAATCGCTGTCCCATATCACGCCAGGGACATCGAGGGGCCTTGCTCCCCAGGGTCCCCCCCCTTCAGCTTTGTCTGACATCAATTCGCTGCCAGTGCCACTTGCGAGCAGTGGACACTGCCAAGCTCAACCTATCTCAGCTGGAAGCTACATACCAATCACTCCGTGCCTGGCCCTGAGTTTTGCCAGTGCCGGATCCGAGCTCTGACCCAGATCCTCCTCGGAAGTCCTGCCGACCTCACAACCACTTGATCATCACGCAGTCACGGTCACTCTGACCCTGCTGTTTCTTCTTCACACACTCGTTCCGCCTGCTGAGATGACCCTCCTGGCGAGCTTGAACATTACTCTTTTCTGGTCGACTAGGAACTGTCTGGCCAGGACGCACGCGCTGATACTCTTCCCACGACGGTTGT
>NC_089741.1:69878523-69906023 GCF_040412425.1 Macrobrachium rosenbergii
AAACAAAGAAATTACGAGACTACTTGGTACGTCATTCATAATCGGAACATTTCTGAAATATGAAAACATTCGTGTAATGAAAGTTTAGTTTCAACTTAAACAATATTAAAAGGCAAAAAAAAAAAAAAAAAACAATTCCAGTAGTTGTGCCTTCATAAGTCACTATTTATTCACTGAAAGACCTTTTCGTATTTCGCGAGGTTGCGTTACACTTCTGTAGACTTCGGCGAACTTCCGAGTTCTCTCTCAAAGATCAGAGAGAGAGAGAGAGAGAGAGAGAGAGAGAGAGAGAGAGAGAGTAATTCATGAGTGCATAGGTAAGTTAAATGATTGAAAATTTATCTGATAAATGGTAAATATCAAAGGATCTTCGAGAGGGAACAACGAAGTTGGCCGAAGTCTGGGGAAGCTTAACGCAACCTCGCGAAATATTTTTTGTCTTTCAATTTTAAGTTGAAACTAAACATTCATTACACGAATGCTTTCATATTTTAGAAGTACATGAATCAGTCATATTCATATTTGATCTTTTTAAAGATATGGATCAGTCTATTATGAAAAGCTATCTAAACATTGAAGGGAGAGGTAGAGAGTGACAAAGAGACAGAAAATGTAGAACAATTATTTAAACCTCTGGCAAATCTCTGCAATCCGCTCTTTTTATTTCTGATAAAACACACCAGCAAAGTTTTTCATAAATTGTACAAATGCAGTCATTGCAAATCAAACAGAAGCTAAAACGTTCTCCTGTCCTGAATGATAATAGTTATTGTAACAATACGCTTATCGAGGTAAAGATAAGAATAATGAAACTTAGCTAATTTTGTGCAACTATATTTCCGGATATTTTCTTTTGTTAGTTTTATTACTCTTGCATTTCTTGTATAGTCATATTGAACATACTGGATTTGTAAATGTCTTTTGTTGTCTTCTTTATTGGGGTCGGTGACTAGAGGGACTGTGACACCATTTTATGAAAATACGCAAAATTAAATGTTCCTCTATGAATGTGGTTTCTAAGCTTCAGCGTGAAGAAGATATGGTCATGCATTTGCTTCTTGGTGGTATGTTTTGTTATAGAATACAAGTTATTCCCTTATCTCCTTATTCCATTATCAACTATGTCCTTTGGATACGGTAGATGAAAAATTTATTCCAACAGAAAAAAAAATACTGGGTAATTACTCAAAATAATAGTAACAACTCTCTCTAATTTAATTTTGACGTCGAATAGCAAGTACATAATATGGTGACTCGTTTTGTGACTACTTCTCCTGCACCATATCCTTATATTAGATGACTTAATTATTTCCTTTAGGATATATTGAGATGGCTCATGTGTTATTTATCAGTATATTGCTTGCTGTTCATTGATATCTATTGCAAATATTCTAAGATTTTAATTTGCTCAAATTCCTCTGGCATTTTTGTATCCTTCTTGTAGTTTTTCCGTTCAACGCACTCTGTCAGTTACATGTTCCCCTTTATTGTTAAGATAAATTTCTGATTAATGAATCAAGGTCTGGGTCTGAAGTACCATATGTTTTAACATCCTTTTTAACTTCTCCAGTTATGAGTCATATAGTTTTAGTCAATATAGTTAGTCCATTAAATCTTGGTGTTAGTGGACTTCGGATATCCTTTAAATTTTCCGTGTTGAATTTAGCACGGTATTACTTCCATATCATATCCATATCATGTTACGCTGTGCTCCGTAATAAAATTCGATCATTTGTTTTTGAGTTTCGTTGAGCTTCATTGTTAATGTTAGCAACTACAATCAACAAAGTCTTAAGAAAAATATCGCAAATATTTATTGACAAAAGATGTAAAAAAATAGCTTCAATATTTCATTATAAAATCTCTTTTACAAAATATCAGTTCCCGCACTCGTATGATCACGTAAAACATGTTTTTTAAGCTTTGTTTTTAATAAACCACCGTAAAGGCAATGGCAAAGGCAAAGGCAAATTTTATTCTATCGACCCCTTCCGGAGTATGAGAATTACAAAATTACACAAATATATATATTTTACACAAAAACCACAAAAAGAAGAGACCAACAGATTACAACCATATTTATGTACACATATATTTAGCAAGTACATATTTAAAGCATAAAAGGTATTCTGACAAAGGAAAGTACATACATTGAAAATAATACCAGAATAATGAAAATCCTAGAAAGTATTAAATCTAATCTAAAGACATTATAAGGTTAACAAACTTTGCAAGTCTTTTCAATTCTCTAGCACTACTTGTATTGAGGAGCAGATTGAATTTAAAAGTGGTAGGTCTTCTACAATAGTAGGGCTTACTCTCTCTCTCTCTCTCTCTCTCTCTCTCTCTCTCTCTCTCTCTCTCTCTCTCTCTCTCTCCGTAAGAGTAAAGTTATACACAATAATGCTGTGAATCACATCGTAAAAAAGAATAGTGACGATTTCTTAGCATAAAAATTCTTCGGCTGTACAATTTTTTTTTTTTTTTACTATCTGTTTCCTTTGAAACGTTGGGATAATAGAAAATACAGATTGTAGAAAAGAGTAGGGACTGAATGGCCCTACCCTTTCCCAATTTTCATATTTTGATGGATGAAACAGTGTATTTCTTGCAGATGAAATTCTTTATTCTAAAGCATTAAAGCAGGTTACTGAAACCTGGTATGAAATCCGTAGATTTTCTTGGTGGTATTTTCGGTGGTATTTCTTTTTTTTTTTTCTGACGTCTGTCTGGTATTTTCAGTACTTTTTCCGTCGACATGTTTCGACCAACTCGATGGTCATCTTCTGGACACTAGGATGAATCTGGAGACACAGGGCGCTCGTGGCGGTACATATAGGGGGTCTCCAGACTCATCCCAGCGTCCAGAAGATGACCATCGAGCTGGTCGAAACATGTCGACAGAAAAAGTACTGAAAATACCAGACAGACGTCAGAAAAAGAAAAATAAGAAGAAATACCACCGAAAATACCAACAGGAAAATCTACGGATTTCATACCAGGTTTCAGTAACCTGCTGTAATGCGTTAGAATAAAGAATTTCATCTGTAAGAAACACGCTGTTTCTTCCATCAAAATATGAACATTGGACAATTATTTACTAATATTGATGTGCAGGAAAAGCGAATTATTAGAAGAATTGAGAAAACTCATTATAAAATCAATTCGCAAAATGCAGCCATTTTATTCAACAAAATAATAATAATAATAATAATAATAATAATAATAATAATAATAATAATAATAATAAAAACCATCCAGTCGAACATGATAACTGTGATAGACAAAATAATAATAATAATAATAATAATAATAATAATAATAATAATAATAATAATAATAATAATAATAATAATAATAATAATGACAGAAGATGAGACCGAAGTTATAACATACTATTCTCATCCTGCTCCTTTTATTTATGACTTAGATCACCTCACTGTGGGCCCCATCGCACCTCGTCAACTACACTTAGCAATCAGTGGCATCTCTTCTTACCTCAGTTTCTCCTGAGTGCTGGTACAAGAAAATTAAATTATTGGAGAGAGATATAACTACTCCAATGAGGCATGTTACTCTATCTGAAGACCTAGAGATGATACAAATATGACATACTCTTGAAATATACAAAGACAGTGAAGCAGATATATTATTTCTATACCTTATGAAAAATACAGTAATTGCTCTGTAAAAATGTGTGATATTTATTTCTGTTATTCAGAAGTCAAGTCTTAAAATCATTTAGTCCATGTAAAATGTAATTTGGTTCCAATGAGGAGCCTATTTAGGGTCATTTAACTATCCTTTTACGGGAGCGTTTTCGGTGGGTAATTGGATCTTTTGAAGAAATGGGAAAAGCTGTATAATGAAAATATGTTTTCAGTTATTCCCTCGGCATTTTCAGCCTCGAATATCCCAAAGCAAAAATTACAAATTGTATTTTTAGGTAAATTTTGACCGTTATGTTCCATATATTACAGCGATTACTTTTTCTTTGGTTCTCGTTCACAACATGAAAGTGTATACACACACACACACACACACACACACACACACACACACACACACACACATATATATATATATATATATATATATATATATATATATATATATATATATATGTGTGTGTGTGTGTGTGTGTGTAATGTATTGATAATATTCACACACACACACACACACACACACATATATATATATATATATATATATATATATATATATATATATATATATATATATATATATATATATATATATATATGTGTGTGTGTGTGTGTGTGTGTGTGTGTGTTGTTTGTTAATGTGTGTGTGTGTTGTATTTATGTATAAGTATAAAGAGTATTAAAGAGTGCAAATTTAATCTACAAACAAGTATAGTCAGAGTCAGTTTCAAGATAAATTCTCTCTAGGAAAATTATATCTTACTACACATTTGATTTAACGGATAGTGTTCATACCACTCCATCTGACCTCACATTATGATGACTGAATGAAACATTCGCAAAACTAGTTTGCAAGAAAATGAGTTTCATACTAGTAACTTTATAGCATACTCGGTAATTGTTTGATCGCGTGTATGATGAAATAAAAATACTTTTAAAGTTTACACATATTAAAGAAGTTAATGAATGAAAAATAAATTTCTTTTTTTATGACAACCATGGTCAACCATTTTCGTCATTCAGTCCATAGCAAAGATTGCTCATTTGAATTAAGCTAGTTTAAAACAATAATAACAGGCACGTCAGGACATAGTGTTAAATGGTTACTAACCCACTCTGATTGAGGAATGTTGCTAGGTTTAATATATATCTTAGGCACACCATTTATAGCCTTCGTTACGGCGATCAAGGCAATAGATTACAGTTAATGATCCGGTCATCTAATAAATACAAGACATAGCTATATGTTTTCGATTTCTGTTAAGTTTCTTAAGTAAATCATGGGGAACTTTCGAATGACAATTGTCTTCTTTATATATAGGTATGTATTCATCTTGGGGATTTATAAATGTATATATTTTCATATGCCTCTGTACATGAAATAGGTTTATTACGGAGGACAACAAATTATTTATTTTTAGTTATTGTTTTCTTCATTAAATTTAACTTTTGAATTTTTTTAAATTTCTCTGTATTACTATGAACCCAGATAATATAAATGGGAACAAATATTATTTCTATAACAAAAACAAGGAAATTAAAATTGACTCAGTGTAAAAATGGATCTTTAAGAGCGGTAACTGAAGTGAATGTAAATAAAAATAAAGTGGAAAGGGGAACTAGTATATAAAGAGAAATTACGGCTTTTGAGGGACCTTACTCACCAAATAGAGCGTTGAACGAAAACTATTCCAGAAGAAAAGGAAAAGGCCGGGTGATAAGTCTTTCACCAAATACGCTGTTAATGAGTGACAGGTTGCAATTCTCGTTCGATAGATGTTGATATGAAATATTTCTGTACCAGGATAATTAGATATATTGGCGACATAGCGTTGTTGACAACCTTTAGCTATTGATCAGCAAAAATTAATAGACATAGCTTATGAAGAGGCTTTAAATATTGAAATAATATTGTTCAAACTGATCTAATTATAAATTAACCGAAAATATTTGCGGAATAAAGATGAATATAGGTCTGTAGGATATATGGTACCGAATAATAAGAATTATAAGGAAGATGGAACATGTACCATGAATACTGTTTTATACTGAATTCAGCTTGAATGTAAAAAATAAAATAATTTGTTCGATAAAATATAAAATGGATTTATTGAGAAAATGTTGTCGATAGCTGTAATGTCTACAGTCTATGGCTTGTTGGCATAAATTCCAAGAAATGCTTAAAAAGTTTTGATATATGTGTGTGAACTGATGATAACACTTTTATGACTATATTGTCAGTTGTCTATGATTTGTACTTATTAAAAATATGACCAAAATGTTTTAGTTTTCATGCAAGATTATGACATTTTTTCAACCTAATAGTAACACGAAACAACAACTTCCGTCCTTTGCCTGCAAAAATTCGTTAATATTTTTTCACCACACTGAACACCCAATTACATCCTGAAGAATTCATACTGGCACACTGAATAATTGTCTCGGCATTGTAAACTCGATATATAACTATAATATCTTTAATATATTCAAAACCCAGGATAGTTACCTCTTTAGTTCTATATGCTGAACGGAGAATGATCAGCATTCTAAAATCATCCAACGTCACTACAAATTTAGCCTACAGTAGAGTCTACTCTCGAACAATTTCGTCACCATCTCTTGAAAATGTACTCAGCGGGAAAACTGCGCAATAAAAGCAAAATAATACGACTGCATTTCACGAAAAAAGATAGATCTGTCTTCCAGCGTATTCTGGACTTTACAATGATTACTAGCCGCTATGTCAGCTATTCTGATTATTCTAGGACTTTTGTTACAGTAGTCTTAGGAAACCGTCGGAGGCAAAAAAAAAAACATTTAATAATGTAAAGCTATCTGGGAACAAAACGGCAAAAAATATATATATACTTTCTTAGGAATCAAGTATTGGTTAGCTGATTTTGTCAATGGATATTCCAACCAGTTATTTACCTCGGTATTTCTTATATTATAATAATATGCATAATTTATCACACTTAGCTTATGGAGATTCCGTTTTACTTGTGTATTCCGTTACAAACATGTAATTTCATCTCTTATATATACCATGTATTTTAAAGAATAAACCTCAACAACTATAATACCCAGGAAAAGTAAAATAACAGGCCTTTGCAGATTCAATAGCAACTCGCCTCCTATGAGTGACGGATCTCATTTGCATATTATTGGTTCTTGATTGTAGCTAAAATTAGCTGTAGGTTCATGAGGCCCCTTTTTACGTGGCGCTCTTCTGACACGAGTAAAGTTTTCTAAAAATACAGAATTTTCTTCATTTATATATAGTTTAGACTAGCTATCATTCATTTCTTTTTTAATAAATTCCATTCTTAAAAAGCAAAAGAATATAATGTAACTGAATATGACTAATGTTAAATTGAATCATCTTCCCACTTTAGACCTTGATCTAGAGAATCGTAGATTAAATCAGTTAACTAGGTTAATCCTACGAATCCTTGTAATATATGAAATTAATGTCTCGCAGTCTGTTCGTCCTTTCTGGCCTTGTTTAATTAATGCCCCCTCTGATTAAATACATGCAGATAGAGTTGCGTTGATTAAGTGACGAAATACAATTCTTAATTTTATGTTACAATGGCTTAATCATGTTTTGTGACTATTATGAAGATTATTATAGTCCTTAATCTCCGTATTAGGCAAACTTGTTCATTCCATAGCCTGACAATAAAACACAATCAGCCTTCAATCTGATAAATAAACCCAATCAACTCACAGGCTAATAACGACATCCATCTAGTCTGCAGGATGATAATCAAACCAAGGCATTCTGCAGGTTCATAACGAATTGCAAACACCATTTGCTTAAAGGAAAATCTATTCAGTCAAAGCTCATAACCAAACCCGTTCAGTCTACACTTTTTCGTAAGTTTGTGATAACAGACTGATAATTCGGCTTGTTTTCAATACTTTATTATAAAAAATAATCTTACGAAATATTGCTTACGATACGCCGACAGTCAGCAAAATCATAGCGCTGCCCTGGTGGCCCGTCTCGGTAGCATAAACTTTGTTTATTTATGGTAAACTTCATTTAGTTTCCTTTAAAGATGAGAATAAATTTACATATGATTTCATGCTTTATTCCAGCATATTCTCACAATATGGTATTTCAAGCACAAAATCAGACATTTTTTCCTTACAAAATCACCTTAAAATCTCTCTCACTAAATGTATGATGAAACATACAAAAACTGTTTTTTTTTTTTTTATAAAATATCATTGTAAAATAGGGGTGATTCTTATGCCAGGGTGCATCTAATGCGCCGGCAAATACGGTAATTCCCCGTTAATACACTGCCAGAGTTCAGACAACATTGATTACTCTAATTAGCTGACTTGATACTGCTAAAGGATAAAATGACATATCACATGGTTTCTCTTCGTTATCCTTCCACAGATAGTTAATAAAGGTTTTCACTGAAACACTTGCCTAAGTCCTTAAGCCATATAATAAGTGAAAACAATCAGTACAAAGTAATACACGGGAGGAGCTGTGAACAGTGGCGGGCTACCGGGAAGACTGATATGCGCGCCACATAAATGATATAAATGTAACATAATATTCCCTATGCTCCAATAAACATGAATACTTGCAATTACGTGTTCCTAACACAACATAAATATATCCTAAATGTGTATCAGACATATAATGATAATAATAATCATATATAATGATACTCATGATTGCACAAACAAGTCAATAATTATAATTATAATCCATCACCTCCCCCTCCCCTTTACTTTCGAAGAGCTTTACGAACGGGTATGGTGTCTAGGTGAACGTCGACACTCTGCTTGAGTGCCACTTTCCGGTTGTTGACTTGTAGTAGGGGTTACATCCCTCTTCTTTGGAGATTGTTGCATCTCGTCATGCAATTGTGAAGTAGGGCGAGGTACGGGGCGTAAGAAACGGCGGTTATGCCATAATATTCTTCCTGAGGGTAACTTCACATGGTAGTCTCGTGACTTGCCGATGCCCATTATAACACCTGTCTTATCCCATCACTTAGAGATAGGGGCTTGAATCCGGACATTATCATTGAGCTTGAGTGGTGCCAAAGGGTATGCATGACTGTCATACCGTCTTTGGGCTGCTTCAGAACGTGATGCTACAGACGGTCGTATTTATCTGCTTTCTCTTGCCACTCCTGCTTGAATGATGATGCATGGGCTGGGGCACATGATCGGAGGGATTGGCCATATAATATCTGCATTGGAGAACGGCCAGCATAGTTAGGAGTATTCCGTATCTCCAACAAACCTTTGTTGAAGTCTTTGGTGTTGATGTTCCCAGAAGGTGCTACTTTTAGGATAAAATGTTTGACCTTCTTTACAGCTGCCTTAGCATGGCCGTTACTTTGGTGGTAGTGGGGTGTGGACATCACATGTTGAACACCCCATCTGCCTAGAAAATTCTTGAATTCAGAGCTGGTGAACTGAGGTCCACCATCTGTCATCAGCCATACTGGAGAGCCTAAGTCTCGGAAGAAGTAGCTGAAGTGTTGTGTCGCTGTATTAGTACCAAATTTTACCACTGCAGGCCATCCAGATAGCCTGTCTACATACGCCCTAAAGATTTCCCAGCAACACTGAAGAAATCAACCGATACCGATTCAAAAGGCCGAGAAGGGTTCTCGTTGCTTAACAGCGGCTCCTGCTGATGGCTTGGCTGCATTATCTGACATGGCTCACAGGCATGGACAGTATTTATTATATCTGAATTAATACCTGGCCAATATACAGTCTGCTTAGCCCGACGCTTAGTTGCCTCCACGCCACGATGGCTGTCATGAAGGCGTGTTAAAATTTTGCATCTCATAGCTGAGGGAACCACTATCCAGGCGCCGTACAGGACAAGGTCATCATCAGTGTATAAATCCTCCCTTATTTTCCAATAGGGTAGTATGTCATTGTGGATATCATCGCGGTGACAGGGGAATCCATTGGCAATGTTCTGGAGGAGTCTTGTGTATGAGGGGTCCTCACGTGCTGTTGTGAAAATTTCTTCCATGATAAGATAGTGGATGTCTTCACATCTGAAATTGCATTGACGGTCTTGGCTACTACACTCCTGAGGGAAAGATGGGTTTCACTATTTAGCATATCATCCTCAGATGTTGGGTGGCTCACAGGGAAACGTGAAAGGGCATCGGGGATGCAATGTTCCTTGCCTTTATGCCCCACTGCAGTAAAGATATATGGTGAAACTTTCTCTTTCAGGCACTGGAGACGTGTGTTTTTTACTGCATCCAATGTACAGGTATTCAAGATGGGTACCAGGGGTCTATGGTCAGTCACCAATGTAAAATGGGGTAATCCAAGTAAGTAACGGTGATATTTAGTCATAGCCCAAACTGAAGCTAAGCATTCTAACTCAATGGTGGCCCATCTAGTTTCTGCATCCGCCAAAAATTGTGAACCACAATGGACCAAACGGAAACAGCCTTCCCCATGATCTTGTAGAAGGGCATATCCTAAGCCATATAAACGAGAAGCGTCCGTTTGTAGTATGGTGGGGCATGTCAGGTCAAAATGAGCTAGCACAGGTGGCTGAGAGAGGGCCTTTTTAACACTGGCAAAGGCAGCATCATGATCAGCTGCCCATGTAAAGGATCTTTTGGTGCTCAGTAGTGGCTGAAGTGGATCTGCTGCAGCTGCAAAATTGGGTGAAAATTCTGTTAACTGGTTAGTAAGGCCAATGAATGACCTCAAATCTGTCAGATTTGCTGGCTTCTGGAACTCTGATATAGCTCGAACCTTCTCCTTGTCGGCTGCAATTCCATCTTCAGATAATGTATATCCACAAAATGATACGGTAGGCCTGGCAATAATAAACTTTTCTGCATTTAAAGTAATACCATGAGTCCTACAGAGTGACAAAACTTTGTTGACCCTGCTCCTTTGTCATTAGCACATCGCTATATTCATTGAGAAAATATTGCCTGGCTTCTTCAGGTGACGATGTGGCAGCGGGTGGAGGAACAAACATAAGTTCAGATGCGTTAACTTGGCTGGCTGACACCTGACTGGGTAAATTATCCAAATCTACCCTAACAGCATAATCCTTACATCTCTACTTCCATTCTGTGTACTGTCTATAGGTGACATCATGAGTTAATGGTAGAGGCAGACTTACTGCAACCTTAGACGTTTGCACAGCTGAATTAGGCACTTGGAGAACGCTTGCAGATGTAGACACTGTGGGGGGCCCCTATGCCAGCACTTGCTTGAGGTGGGGGGTGCCTGGGTCCTGTCATAGCTTCAATTAATGATTTAAATTCTTCCTGATGCCTGACATTGTCTTCTTTTCTTCTTTCTTCATCTTGTTTTCTTCTTTCTTCATCTTTTTTATCCATGTATTCAAACATCTTGCTGATCAAATCCATGGCCGAAGGGGTTGATGAGGGAGACATAGATCATGAATATGTTGGAGATGACGTCATGTCAGCGGGGGTTGGGGAAGATGCGGGAGAAACCTCAGAAGTCTTCGGTCTCCTCCCTTTATCATATTTCGGCGGCATTAATAGAAATTCCAAACGAAATAAGAAAAATATCGCTCGGCGCCGTCAGTAGTAATGTTACAATAACGTCACAAACAATAGTCAATCACCGACTACAATAGTTCAAGGCATAGAGCGAGATTGGAGCTGGCAATACTGTGACTGCTGTGGCATCTTCGCGTTTTCTGAACGGTCAACGGTGGGTGAGAGCCAGTAGTCTCCCCTTAGACACTTCCGAGTATGAATGAGATGCTCTGTTCCGGCCTGTGCAGACGGCCAACGCACATTAATCTTGATCCTGGAAGCCACCACGATACACTGAGTCACTGTGATAAAGCCCCAGCAATATACTGAGTCACTTTACTAAAGCCCCAACAACGTACAGAGTCACTGGAATCACAAAAACTCACTGCCCGTGTATCCATCCAAGAAGTTCGGGTTCACTGCCGCTAGGTAACTGGTTTACGATGAACACCGCTTGGAAGAGTCCAATAAATGATCGAAATTCACTTACGGCAAATCCTACTCACTGCGCCATCTTCGTTAATAAAGGTTTTCACTGAAACACTTGCGTAAGTCCTTAAGCCATATAATAAGTGAAAACAATCAATACAAAGTAATACACTGGAGGAGCTGTGAACAGTGGCGGTCTACCGGGATTCGGAAGACTGGCAGCAATTATACCAGATGCAGATAATATGATATGCACGCCACAAAAATTATATAAATGTAACATAATATTCCCTATGCTCCAGTAAACATGAATACTTGCAATTACGTGTTCCTAACACAACATATATATATCCTAAATGTGTATCAGACATATAATGATAACTAATAATTTATAATGATACTCATTATAAATTATTATGATTATAATCCATCAGTTTCCAGCCACTTCACACTTGTTATGGGTTCTAAATGATAAGCTGAGGGTAGTTAACATTATTTTGTTAAACCGGTCACCAATTTGTTATACAGTGTTTACGAGCCAACATTTCGGAGACCAGGGGAGATGCGAATGACGCTCTGGTCACGTGACTTGCTAAAACATCAACAACGGATATGATTCACAAACTTAGACAGAGTACTAAATAATATTCATACACTGACTCCTTACAAAATCTAGATTACAGCATTCACACATTGTTACAACACTATCACTAGAACCTCTCTGTAATTATTTACAGTCCCCTGCTGTGTGAGAGCAGGTGTTACGATGAATGAAAGCGCATTCGCATAATGCTGCATGGGAATTGCATTGATCTATTTGTCAACATGCCATTGCTATTCCTTATCTATATGTTATTTCCTTTTGCATTTCCTTTGTCTTATATATTCTGGAAATGGCTGTTATGTCACTTAATGGTGAAAAATTATTTCTGTTTCAGCGAAATTCAATTTGTAACAGCTTTTCTGCCTTTCAAATAATTTCCTTCTCCGTGGCTAAAAAATTAGGTAAAATTCGTCTGATGTTTATTACATTCACTGAAGGCTAGACGCACATTTACGGAGGTTTTCATTTGGCTAATAATATGACGCTTATGTTTCATACTTAATAGAAATGTACAAATTAGAATTTAACGTTCTGTTTCATCACAAATATAGTTTGCTCGAACCATTTGCAATGAATATGATGTTATTTTAAATGAAGTTAGCCTTATGCTTGCACGGCTTTTGCTCCTAGAGCCGCCCGCAGAATTAAGGAGATGATGATGGCTATAATTATCTGGAAACAGCAAGCAAGAATGAGGAAATGCCGACGCTTCCTATGGTCGACCTTTTGAGCTCTTCGTTGATTGGTTGGCAAGTGTCTCAATCACTAAGCTATCCCGTTACATGGACAAGGACTCTTTAGCATATCCACGAAGACCGCCCTAGAGGTGGGGAGCTGGTGTATTCTGGGGGCTTGGTACCAAGGGGTGTCATGGCGAAGGAACGTGGTCCTTATTAACAGCGCCGTTTGTCGAGAAATGTGTTTAAGCAAATCCTCCAATGCTCGTGGCAACAGTAACGCATCTTTGTGACATTCATCGAGGGAATTTTTTTTAAAACACGTCTGTCTGCATTGTTCTTCTGAAGAAAACTTCCTAGGATACGATACCACATTCTTTCCGAGAGACGAACTGAAGATGAAATGACCACAACATGACTGTCTTACCATAAGGAGTCAGTATCCGTGCATCGTTAGAAGGCACTCTGCAGAGGCATTCAATATTAGTTACCGGCTAGGCAGCACTGAATAGATGCCAGTGTAATTCAGTGTCCTGGAGAGGAGCCGATTGCACATCCTCGATTGAGAAGAGGCGAAATGCAAGTAAGGCGTTGTGTTAAACTTTACTTTTTATAAATGTTTTTGTTATCTCTAAAAGAAAACTATTGACATGGCTATTTGTCTGTCTGTCCGCACTTTGTCTGTCCGTCCTCAGATCTTAAAATCTACTGGGGCAAATTGGTATGTTGATCATCCACCCTCCAGTCATCAAACATACCAAACTGCAGCCCTCTAGCCTCAGTAATTTTTATTTTATTTAAGGTTAAGGTTAGCCATGATCTTGCGTGTGGCACCGCTGTAGGCGCCAACAACTCAGTTCACCTTTCATGGGCCATGGCTGAGAGTTTCATCCAGCATTATTCGCCGAAGAAACTTCGGCGCAATTTGTACTTGTTTAAGGAAACCGTCACTTTTACGGATTATTAATTATTTGAGATTATTTTATTTTCTTTGTTTATTCATGTTTGGCTGGAGGTTGTCTCGAAAGCTGAAATATCAAATTTTTTATAATCCCTATTATTCTATTGCTTTCTCCTAATTCGCATGGAAAGGAATGTTGCGGTAGGGCCAGATACCTTCCCATTATTCTATTCCAAATATATATCATAAATTATTCTGGTCATCAACATTCTCTTGCCCGATAATCTTAGTTTGTTTCTCTGGTATAAAATGTCCTCTATTATTCCATCATAGTCCGATCATTATCATTCCAAAGACGTATAACCTTACAAACTGTGTCATATTTATAAATCAGCTTAACGAGAACAATATTTCTCATTTCTATATACCCATCAACCTAGTCAGAAAACCTTTTTCTTTAACGGATGCCCTGTTTTATGTAGAAATTCTATTATATTGTAAACTCCTGTTCAAATGCGCCTTGGGTGAAAGAACCGAAATCCGTCCTACTGGAGCCGTCACTTTCTTTAATTCTAATGTTACAAGCATTGTGTTTCTAACAGAGTCGAAAGGATTACCGAAAAAAAAATAATCTTTTGGTTGATTAGCTAAAGTATTTTTTCAAATTGCTTCTCTCCATCTTTACATATCCAAAAAAGCATATCTCTCAATGAATTTTTATCATTTAATTCTGAAGTTCTTCAGTATCTTAGTCTTCAAGATTATTTGTGAAAATGATCTCATTCTTGAAACAGGGACGTTACACACTTAGTCAGACCACTTATTTTATTTTCTATAAGAATCGTTACTAAATGAACCCAAATTGACTGTTCATTATTTGCTTTCGGATTCATGGTAGTAGACTACAGCACCGGAGTCATGTAATCCGTGCGCCGTTATCTATGAAAATCAAATTACACGTAATTTATGTTTATCACATGATATCTCCATATTATACATTTAACTTTGATTGTTGAGTCTTTGGTCATTATTGATGAGAGATAAAGAGAATTTTGCCATCATGTCTGCCAATGCAAATTACTTGCTATAAACCCCTTTACTAATTCATTAACTTCAGCTCGACAGAAAACGTATATTCTATCGGGAGTTATTACGTACCTTGGGCGTAACAGGCGACTGTCCTGTACATCTGTTTTCATATAGAGTATGACATCGAAGAGCTTTAATTACATTCCAAGAGAAGGATATCTTTAAAAGAAGGAAATAATCCCCTTTAATCCACAGGATTCCAAATAAGGAATCCGATATATCTCAAGAAAGGAGTGTACATATTTTCGACATGATGAATGGCTCTTAAATCTATTGCCTTTTGGTATAAGGGTAATATAATTGTAATACAGCATTTTTCCTGAGGTCCTGAAGGATAAGAAAAAAAAAATTACGATTCATGCATAGACAGACGAAAATTCTTTTGGCAGAAATTATGTCAGTATTTACTTTCTTTTGGTAAAAGGATGCTTAGTGAATTATAAATTGCATTTGTTTCTTCTGACATTGGTATTTGCATTCTTTCTTTTACCTAACGAAATTTCTCTTCCTGCTTCAATTAGACTGTTCTGGATTCTATGCAAAAGAAATAAAAATTTATTAACAAATGAATTATTTAAGAGCATTTCATATAATAAGAGGGTTTGCTACTTGCGGATGCAGAGGAGCAGGAGGTTAAACCAAGTCCGTCCAAGAACGCTGGCTTACTGACCCTGCATAGTACATACACACACACACATATATATATATATATATATATATATATATATATATATATATATATATATATATATATATATATATATATATATATATATATATATATATATATATATATATGTGTGTGTGTGTGTGTGTGTGTGTGTGTGTGTGTGTGTGTGTGTGTGTGTATGTGTATGTGTGTGTGTTATGCCCCTATCAACTCTGACCAGTGGCACTTACTTGTGGATCAGCTGGCACCTGGTAGTGGCAGTCGAGAAGTTCTCTCTCTCTCTCTCTCTCTCTCTCTCTCTCTCTCTCTCTCTCTCTCTCTCTCTCTCTCTCTCTCTCTCTCGGACTCAGTTCCTAATTCCAAAGTGCATGGTAATCAAACCCCAGTTACAAAAATAGACATTCATTAAATAAGCCCAACAACTCATCAATGTAAGATGAAAATAAGCACGTTAGTTATGGAAACCCCCAAACACCAAAAATCTCCCAGTCACCAAAGAACATAATACGTGGGAACTAATTCCCATCCCCCCATCAACGTCTCCTAAAAGTTCCATAATAACACCGTCTCTTTCTAAGCAACTTTAAAAGTCACTGTCTTAGTTCCTCTTATATGCCAAGATTGACTTATGGCTATCCATCCATTTCATCATCATTTTCCACTATGGCTATATTACACGCATATCCGTGCAGATGTGTGTCCTCCCCAATTAACCATGGTTCCGTTGAAACATTTCTGTACAAAAGAGAAGGAACCGTTTCTGTTAAAGAAAAAAAGAAGTCCAATATCACCCAGATCATCAACCAACAACAACGAGTCATATAAATGTTAGACAATGGTAGAAGAATAATCACCAAAATACAAGTCTGTAAAGGTTAGTAATTTTTCTAAGTCGTCTACTCACTCTCCAGCGAATGGGAATTCCAGTCCCCAGTATGTCCAACACGTCCTTCAGTTATCGTTTCAACAAAAGAATGCCCAATCTATCACAAGCCTCTTTGTACCGTGCGTTTATGTAACGCAGGAAATAACTTATGTTTCCATTAACACACCCAAAAATCCAATTAAAACAGGACCAGAAAGTTCCATGTAAACTTCCATCTCTGGACACTGGTTACTGTATCCAGGTGATTTCCGAACAATGCTGATCCCAACGCTAAGTGCTGAATAAACACTCATATATACCCACTTGTGAGATTTGTTAAATATTGCAAGAGACAGTGTGTCATGAGCATGTACACCAATTGTACCTACACAGGTGCACACAGCTTGGATCACCTACCCCCTCAGGTCGTCCTCAACCTGAAGTACACTTATTCAGTCACTATGGTGCAGTTTCATGGTTCACTGTCATCTGCACTTGTGGCAACTGCTGCCTCCTGCAGCAGCACAGCCTGCATTTAGAAATAATGGACACCTTCATGATCATGATAATTATCAATTATGCATCGAGGATGCCTTCTAAGATGAACTTATTACTGATAATCCACTCAATATAGTCCATGCTCTGCATCCGGGTCAACGGTGGCAATGTTATATGTTTGTAACCCCCGGTAAGACTGGTAATTCCACAGTCCTATGGAAGTTAAGTATACCTTAGTTTAACCAGACCACTGAGCTGATTAACAGCTCTCCTAGGGCTGGCCCGAAGGATTAGACTTGTTTTACGTGGCTAAGAACCAACTGGTTACCTGGCAACGGGACCTACAGCTTATTGTGGAATCCGAACCACATTATAGCGAGAAATTAATTTCTATCATCAGAAATAAATTCCTCTAATTCTTCATTGGCCGGCCGGAGAATCGAACACATGCCTAGGAAAGTGCTAGCCGAGTACAATATCGACCCATCCAATGAGGAACTAGTCCTGTGGAAAGTACACGCATGTGGCATAGGCACCATCTCGCACATTCCATCAAAACTGTCAACCCTCCAGAAGAAACGATATCGACGTGTCGTGGCACCATCTGTGACAACCTCCATCTTCAAAACATCACTGAAGATGTTTCCAACAGCAAAACCATGGTCTTTTTGAGCTGTGAGGAACACTTTCCGTAGCAGCCAGGTCACATGTCAACCCTAACTAACACCCCCTAACATCACTATTCTATTAATATATGTACTACAAAAAAGTTGTAATATATAAATACAAAAAGGTTCCTTGGGACCCATATGTATCTCCACAATTAAACCCCTGTCTGCTAAATATACTGGTATTAACCCATATTACCTATATAAATCACTACCAGTGAAACCTACACTGGACCTCTGTTTATAAGCCCCATTCATGAAGACTGACTCTAACGCCCCCAAAGACAAAATATCCTAAAAAATACGCCCTTCTGACGCCGCTGTTACTGCTTTTACTTGAGATATAACCTCTCTTAGCAATGATGCTGTCTCTTTCTGGGTATTATTAACATCACTGTATGAACTGATAAGGAGCTATTGTCAAATCTAGGTTACCCCTACATCTAAAGCAACTGCTCCCCCTTATCCATCTCCTGGTGCTACCTCCCAAAAGATATAAATGATACAAACAAAAGAAAAAAAGTAGACTGCTTAATTCTGCAAAAAGAAAAAAAACAGTGAAAAAATTGAAAACCCAACGGACAACACACCCCACATTTCAAAACTTGTTATCCCTAGAAAACCCAAAACAAACAATAAGCTGTTCTTTTAATCTTCGAAATGTGCATTAACTTTGTTACCCATGTGTCTCCATTCAAAACTAAGAACCTATTTCCCCTTTTCTCTTCTATAAGCAGAAATTGTCAGTCAAATTTAGGACCCAGCTTATAGTTTCTAAGAGTTTTGAGCACCTTCCTATTGGCTCACTCACACAACCCATTAGCTTCTGGCCTATATGGAATAATATTTACTTTCTGTATCCCCATAACTTCCACTAGGCGCTCTAGAGTCATATTCACAAAGTCTCTCCCATTATCAGTGATAAGAAACTCCAGCACCCCATATCTACAAATATACCAATGGAAAAATGCCACCACCACCTCATCTGCCATCTTATTCTTTAACAGAAAAATTTCCACAAACCTCGTTAACTCAGCTATAATCACCAAAAAATATCTATAACCATACCCTGATTCACAAAAGATCCAAGTCAACCCTTTGAAATAGCCTACTAGGGACAGGTAAAGACCTCAATTTACAGGACATAACCCTCGCAGGTTTACACGAATTGCACACAGAACACCCCTTCACAAAATTCTCCACTGAAGAAAAACTTGTAGCATACTCTCTGGTACGTCTTCAGTCCCCAAGTGTGGGCCACCAAACTTACAATGCACAATATCCAAAACCACTGGAATTAACTCCTTTGGCACCACAATCTGTGTTGTATCCCCCTTTATTCTCACTACTCCTCAGCTTATATTTAGTTCTCCTCATCGACAAATTACTGTCTAACTACAGACCTGCATAAGGTAACTTATAACCCTTTCTCACTAAGCCACCTCTAAGAAACACCTTTGAGTCTGCTAAAACCTCATCCTCGTCTTGTTTCTTCTCCACTAAACTAATATCCCAATGTATACACTCACCAGTTATAGTACACACAAGGTCACCCTCCGTGTCCACAAAATGCCTACTAAGAGCATCTGCCACCACATTATGTTTGCCTTCAATGTACCTAAGCTTAGCATCAAAATCTCTAATTGTCAAGAACCACCTAGCCTTCTTAGGAGAAAGATCAGGCTTATTAAAAAGATCCAGCAACGGCTTATGATCCTTAAGAACTTCTACCTTATTCCTCATTAGTAACATCTTAAAATGAACCAAACTAGACACCACCGCAAACACTTCCTTGTTCACTGTCGCCATTAACCTCGTGTCTTGAAATTTCTACTGTGAAATCCAACAGGGTGTAATTTACCCTTAAATTCTGCAATAAACAAGCACCTACCCCCACTTGAATGGCATCTATCTCTAATGTGAAAGAAAGCAAAACTCCGGGAGTTTTAAAACCGGAGGACTCATCAAATCCTCTTTGACTTTCTGAAAGGCTGCCTGCTGACCCTCACCCCATGAAAATTGTATATCATCCCTCAGTACATCAGAAAACCCTTTCACAAACTGACGGAAATATCCCGACATTCCCATGAACGAGAGGTGTAGGAAAATCCATGATAGCTCTGACTTTCTCACCACTCACTCAAACACCTACTTTCGAAATGACATGTCCTAAAAATGCCATGTGTCTTTTTGAGAAATCACATTTGGCTAGTTTAATCTTTAGACCTGCTATTCTAAGCCTCCTAAGGATTTCCCTAAGCACTTCTAAGTGTTCCTTTAAGGAATCCATAGCAATCAAAATGTCGCCCATATAAACAAAAACCTGTTTCCACAACATGCTGTGCAAGACTGTATTCACTAACCTTGCAAATGTCATAGTCCTTCCTGGCAAACCAAAAGTCATTCGTGTAAACTCATAATGTCCCTTAGGGATCAGCGGCACTTGCAAAAACCTTTGCATGAGATCAATATTGATGAATAAATATTTCTACCTCCAATCTCCCAGATATCGGATGCTATCGGATATCTATCTGGAATGGTTTTCTCATTCAATTTCCAAAAATCTACACATACATGGATTGAAGTATCCTTCTTAGGAATTGCCAAGAACGTGAAATTAAACAGTGACGAGTTAGGCCTAATTATACCTTCCTCTTCCCACTTCTTAACCTCTTGCTCCACCTGCTCTCTAATCTTGAAAGGCATCCTATATGACTAGACAAAAATGGGTTTAGTCCCTTCCTCCAACTGCACCTGATGCTCTAATACATCTGTTAGCCACAATTTATCTCCCTTCAACACTTAATGGACGGATCCCCTCAATAGAGGATCTAAAACAGGTTTTGGGTGGTGAACGGATCCCCTCTGAGGAGTATTAATATTAAGCGCCATATGATTTGGCTGTATCGAGCGGGAAAGGGCTTCCAGTACTGCAAGGCCCATAAATGAATTGTGGCAACTAAAGAATTCAGCTCAGCTGTGGCAGTCTCATGGAATTTAGTATTTTTCTTGCCTTGAAGGGGGGAATGTCTTATTCCTTCCTCTCCCATGATGTCTTTTTATTTATTTGCTCATAAATATACCCAGGGATTGTTGTTGGTTTTAGTTCTTATCTTTTACGACATGATATCAGTTATAATTGTAATTTTGCAAAGAAATATTAGAAAAAAAACATGTTTAAATCCAAAAAAGTTACTGCATTTCCTGATCTCAGTAAGTTTGTGTAAATATTTTACAACAAACATGCTCAGAATTTGTTACTGATTTTGTTTCTTACCTGTTATGATATTGTGTGAGCTGTAATTATAGTTTTACAAAATAAAATAAAATTGATTATTAGAAAAAAACATGTATAACTTGGTAAAATTTACGAGTGTTTTGCGAAAGAGGCCCCACACTGGGTTATAAATAGTCACTTTCAATTTCCTGTGGAAGGTAGGGAAAATTTTTCAGACATTTTTTTCTTATAGCATGTGCATTTGCATATCTTCCGCTTTACATTGATGTGTTTATTCTTAAATTGGCTAACCTTAAAGTTGCCCGGTCGGGGGGGTTGCATGATAGCCCGTCCCTTAAGGGTATAGCAATAACATCTGCATATTCAGCTAACACCTCACCTAACCCCACTGTTCATTCTTTATAATCCGCCTCACCCAAATGACTCCTACAAATCTCCCTTCTAACCTCCATTTCAGCATCTAAAAATCTATTGTGCTCCCCTACTAATGCCACTGATTCAGTATCATCACTCCATTCCTCCAAATCTACAATATAAGTGTTCCTCTGATATCTCCTAACTGAATTATTGCAGTTTAGCAATACCACCCATGTAACTCAATTATTTGAAACCTTACTTACTGAAACTGTACTCACCACACACTTAAGTTTCTCACTACCTTCCACCACACACACCTGTTTACTCACCTTTATATCACCCACCTTAACTTTCATCAGACCAACCATACCTGGTTCTAAAATAATATCCTCCAACAAAATGGCTTTTTATATCCACTTCTCATAATCAAGCTCAACTTCCCCCTGATGGGTCATCTCCCAGAACTTCTTCATTGTCTCCACTTATTTCATCCTTGTCTCCTATATCGGCTATACTCCCCTGCATTTTCTCAGCACCTATATATGGAATAAAACCTCCAGTTTCACCAACTGTTATACTCCCTTTACTAGGGTGTATAGAAATGCCAATACTAGTACACGCAGGATGCGCAATAAAACCTTAATACCAAATTAACACCTTTCACCAACCAAAACTGGTTCTCTTATTAACTGATTACCCAGTGAAAAACAAATATCCACTTCTCCTACAACATCCAGTTTATGAGCCTGAACATCACACACTTTCCCTCTGAACGCTTCAACTGATACTGGGAAAACATCAATCAATAAAAATCATAGTCCACCAAACTGACTAAAGTACCCGTATCTACAAAAATCCAAATACTAGACCCTGTTACAGCTCCCTTCACCATAGGCTTCAGTTCTCGTATGTCCCCCAAAAGCCCTATATGACAGGAACAGTTTACCCTTTTCCCTTTGGCTGTTGGACTCTCCAAAAATCCTGTATATTTCTAGACTTCCTTTGATCTCCCTCCTAAGGAGCTTTCCTATAGCTACTACCAAAACTCTGAGTTCCTGGCCTAACATTACTCTTTGCATGCCCCAGTCTATTACAATTAAAACAGTGAAACTGTGGCGTTTGATCTGTACATATCCTATCACTTTTCATTTAGGCACAAAAATTACTAGAAACAAAATTCGATCTTCTATCACTCACTAATTTACCACAAAAACCACTGGCAGTAAAATTAGATTCTCTCTGCAGGAAGACCTGTCCTACCATTGTGGTTTTCTGCATGCCATTGAAAAATGTGCTATCTACCGTCGGACAATTTGTACTTTCTAATCTGGGCAAAAATCAATGCCTCATCCGATCTAGGCTCTATTTGACTGTCAAAACTGCTCACTACGGCGTTCGGAATCTCATTCAAAAGCCAAGAGAAATGCAACAACTCTGAAAATTCTCTAAAGATATAGAATCTCCACGTACCCAGCTCGAACTTCTTAATTTCTCTACAAAGTCCCATGCTATATCAAATAATTGTGAGCTAAAATCTACCTTCGAACTCTGCCTCTCATATCCTGAACTAAATCCCCACACTCAACTCCCTGCATGCAGTTCTAGGAAACACTTTCAGGTCATCCCAAGTCTGATGCTTTTTAAACTGGAAACTATGACAGCGTCGATCAATATCCCCCATGTACAAAGCCAGAAACCTTTAGCTTCATTAAACGCCTATCTTACTTGTGAAGTTCTTCATATTCAAATGGTTTTGAATAGACTCAATCAAAATTTCAACATGCTGACGCAAAACACCATCCAATAAGCCCGGAAAAGGATGAATTGGAGAACTAAAGGTAGTTACCCTATAAGTCAAAGTCTCATCACCTGACATCTCACCTGCCATTTTCTCGTCTACTTCCTTCTTAACTATAATTAACTGAAACTATCGTTTAACTCTAATAAAGATTTCTCCCCTTTCAAAGGCATAGTCTCATTAACGTCTTGCACAAACTCCCTTGTCGGCCAATAACACGGCCTGGTCTCAAATGCATATAATATTAAAACCTCATACAATATGGTCTAAAATAACAAAAACCACAAGAACACATAAAGAAAAAATCAAAACATTATTATCTCCCAATACACAATTATTGAAAAACTGTACGAGAGTAAATCCCTTCTCCTGCGTGCAACAGATGGTCACCGCGTCATATGCGAGTCAAGGCTAAGTCACAAGAACCTCCCCACCCCCACCCCCAACAATGAAAGAATGGGGAGAAAGAAAAGAATAATCCCCGGAAGTAAAAATTCACCCTCAGATATCACCACTGGCCACTCGCAGGCAATAAATGCTGAAGTTGCAAACTCAGGAAGAAAAATCCCCATCTAATATCACCCCTGCATATTGTCTCCATGCAAGAAAACACTGATATGGCACCCGAAAACAAAAGCCGAGTTACCATGCAGAGAGAGCCTCCCCTCGACAGCTACAAGTGCAAATAACTGAGATTGCAAACAAGGTGCCGCTCTGTCTCCAGGCAGAGACACCGCTCTTAACCCTGACTACACAAGACATACACCACATTCAGTATCGCCCCCCCACCCACCACCACCACTACACACGTAAGTAAGATACAATTTAAAACCAAAGGTAATAAAAAACAAGCTCAATAAAAAACCTAAAGATAATGGAAGGAAATCTTAATCTATCAGAATTAAGAGAGAGAAAAAACAAAAAAACAGAAACAAACTCACTTTGTCTCCTTAGAATGTCGCTTCAAACGCCCCAGTAATTACATCATAACTGCACTTCCATTAAAAATACCCAAGTACACAATCACGTCTAAGAACACGGGAAAAACACTCGACACCCAATAATCAGCACTCCACTAAGCTACCCACCAAAATAGACTCATGTAATACCAACTGCTCTAAGTTAAACCCCCAGATAACGCCCTTTTAAAACTGTGTATTTATAATGTATACCTATCTCCTACTTCAACATCAGCCATACATTCTCTCTTCGGCGAGGATTCAAACCCGAAAGTATCTATTTTTACCGCTACTACCACTGTTATGCCCCTGTCACCTCTGACAAATGGCACTTACCTGTGGATCAGCTGGGACCTGGAAGCGGCAGCCAAGAAGTTTGCCCCCCGCCCGCCTCTCTCTCTCTCTCTCTCTCTCTCTCTATCTCTCTCTCTGATTCAGTTCCTAATTCTAAAATGCATGGTAATCACAGCTCAGTTACAAAAATAGACATTTATCAAGTAAGCACAAAAACTCATCAATATAAAATGAAAATAAGCACGTTAGTTATGGAAAACCGCAAAAACCAAAATCTCCCAGTCACCAAAAGAACATAATACGTGGGAGCTAATTCCCATTCCCCCATCAACGTCTCCTAAAAGCCCCATAATAACACCAAATCTCTCTGTAATCAACTTTAAAAGTCACTGTCTTAATTCCTCTTATATGCCAAGATTGACTTATGGCTATCCATCCATTTCATCATCATTTTCCACTGTGTCTATATTACATGCATATCCGTGCAGATGTGTGTCCCCCCGCCCCCTACAACAATTAACCATGGTTCCATTGAAACATTTCTATACAAAAGAGAAGGAACCATCTCTGTTAAAAAAAGTCAAATATTACCCAGATCATCAACCCACCACAACACATTATATAAATGTTGACAGTGGTACAAGAATAACCACTAAAAAGCAAGTTGGTAAAGGTTAGTAATTTTTCTTAGTCTTCGACTCACTCTCGAGCGAATGGGAATTCCGATTCCAGCATGTCCCACACATCCTTCAGTTATTGTTTCACACAAAAGAATGCACAATCTATCTCAAGTCTCTGTGCACCGTAAACGCACGAACTGACTTAAGTTTCCGTTATCACACCCAAAAAATCCAATTAGAACCGAACCAGAGAGTTCCATGTAAACTTCCATCTCTGGACACGTGTTATTGTAGCTGGGTGCTTTCCGAATAATGCTGATCCCCAACTGGTGACTGAACGCTAAGCGCTGAATAAACACTCACATATCCCCTCTTGCGTGATTTGTTAAATTTTGTAAGAGACCGCGTGTCATGAACATGTACAGCGATTCTACTTACACAGGTGTGTGTATATATATATATATATATATATATATATATATATATATATATATATATATATATATATATATATATGTGTGTGTGTGTGTGTATATATATATATATATATATATATATATATATATATATATATATATATATATATATATATATATATATATATATATATATATATATATATCCATAGAAAAGCAGAACCAGCAAACATTCCAGAGAGCTGCAAGAGGTCGAGCTGAGATAGTAAGCGTCTTGTCCTTTCAGAAGAGACTAAGACTATTTTGTCCACAATGCAGAAGTCTTGACAGCTCTTAGCTCTAATATAACAACAAAGATATTTAGAGAAATTTATACTGTTTTTCACACTATTGCTGTTCACAGTAAAAGAAAATAAATAAAGAATAATGCTTTCTTGCGATTTCAAGAGCTTCCGTTACCAAACAAAAATATAAATTCTTTCCTGATAGGAATATTGCTTCAGGGGTTTTATGGAGTCTGTTCATAAATGAAAGTTACGTAAAATTTTTCGGTAAAAATTTCATTTCGCGTCATAATTTTCTTTACCTGTCTATTGAAATTTGTATTCACAGTATCTATGGGATTTATTCTAATTCCCTAAATGTATTTTCATGTAAGAAAGACAAATGTAATTTTTTGTAGACAATCTCTCTGTTAAAAATACTAATATGCAGAATTTTCTGGTTTCGAAATGTGCTTTCTATCACTTTTATTTCTTTTATGGCTACACTGAATTCTCGTTTTTCCTTATATGGATTATAATTCCCTTGATTATATCCACATGCTCATTAGAAATTCACTACATTACTTCCGTATTACTTTGTTCTTTGGAGATTCACGGAATCGGACGACAGACCCAGCGATGTCTTAAAACAGTCAGGACATTTCCGTACATAACCAATAAATGTCTCTATTGGCTCTGCTTCATTCAGTTAATCAGAATACTTTTTTGGGGGGTGTGGATATTCATAATCAATTTGCTGGAATCATTTTAGACTGGTATCAAGAACAATGTACATTAGGTTCGTAAAGAAATGAAATATTTAGCCTTTTATTAAAGGTAGCATATGACTGGCGTTATGACTAAGGTATTTCTTTTCTCTTGGTGAAGGAAGTCTCTGAACTAACTTCATCAAGTGTATATTGCTGTTCCCAACACTGATGTAATCTGCCGATAAGATGATTAACGAATATTAAAACTCCATGAAGATATCCTTCTTATGAACGACATAACATCTCTAAAAACATCTGTGTTATTAAAAAACAATGATTTCATAGACACAATTATTCATCCTCATGGTGTACAGAAAATTATCCGATTTGACTACAAGGTTTATTTATTTATTTATTTTTTTTTTTAGCTGGTGGCGTAGGAGCATCCAAATCCTGCTGCTCTCCATTCCAATGACTCCTCCTTTACAACATGCTATAGGTATACCTTCCCCATCCTCTGGAACGTGATTATATTACTTGGTGATTCATTTCACTTTCCTAATATCTTTTCCTCGACTTACAGAATTACTGCATCCCGTAAGCCATAGTGAAAATGGTCCTTACTCTAGCTGCGCTTAACCTTACTGTGTAAGCGGAAGCTGGTGAACCCTAAGAGACAACTGAAGGGACTAAAGGATGCATGGAAGAGAATGGTGAAACGCGGTCAAAAACACCTTATAGATTGAGTAGAATGGGAATGGTTCTTGTTTTTATATTTATAGGGACAAACAAAAGTTACCTTAAATCAGCACAAACGATGAGTTTTCCCCCCTTTCAACAGAATTTACACAGCGATTTAGGAAAAATGTATTCACAGCATAGATGAAATCATTTTGGAAGGAGACATTTGCCTGGGCCTATCATTATTCATTCAAACAAAATTACGGAATTGTAAAGGGAGACTCTCTGAGGTATCTTGAGAGTAATATCAGTTGGTTGTTATAATGCAAAACTTGAAAGCAAACTTGTTAACACAATAATTGACTATTTAATTGAAAATTCAAAGCCTTGGGAACAAAAGTCTTAAGAATAAATAACGCACTGTCCAGGGCTTTTTATGCAAATATCTTTGGTTAAGGAGCTCATTAAAAAAATATAATTATCTGAAATTATAAAATACCCTACTCGTCGGTAATACTGAACAGTTTAAAATCCTCCTTTTTATATAGATCATAATA
>NC_089741.1:69911023-70001023 GCF_040412425.1 Macrobrachium rosenbergii
ATTGATTTACTTATCTATTTATTTTCTTGGTCATCTATTCATTTATTTATTCAAGTAGATCTTCATCTCTTCATCCTCTCATTCATTAGTTTATTTATTTGAAGAGATGCCGAGACAGAAGTGCAGCAAGTTAAGAATGGTTTAATGTAATTATCTGCTTAACAAATGAAGAAACCTCTACTTCATGGGAGTCATGTCGTAATGGTTAGGGCAACAGTGAAGAAAGAAGAAACTTCCAGTCTTCAGTTCACTGACACGGAAGAATAATCAAATAGGTTGGCCTGTCTCCAGTTTGAATGATTTGGACTGGAAACAAATACTGGCAAACACGACATGCAAAATCACATAGACAGAAATTATTCATTCGCTATGTAAACGAGAATTATAGTAAGCAATTTACAATAATATCTTTTTAAGCAAAATCATTGCCCACTTCAAAGTATAAACGAACTGAAATTAAGGACCAGTTCACCCAGGCATTATAATTCGCTAAAGCAAACCAGATCGTAAATCAGGTTTCATAAGACAGACTACATTATAGTCAAACAATTGCCTTCTAAATTCCCAGTTCGAAAGCCTATTTAGCATTATTAATTTCCTGTCATGCTGCACTCATTATCCCCTAATATGTATTTATGCAAGCCTTTTGTCACATACTGAAACAGTCACAGGACATTCGATGAAATATTAGCAATGCCAGAAAAATATTTATACTTCATTAGACAAAAAAAGTTAAACTTTGGAGCAAAGATCTCGTAGTAAGTTTCCACAGTGAGCGATAACCGTCATGCAACAAGTAGAGCTAACTGTTTGCAATGTCCCTTCAATTTCTAGGTATGTTGCTCTTCGCCTTTTACTTTTCATTTCATTATATTTTAGTTCATCCAGTCTATCTGCCCAACCCATTTGATTGTGTCTTCTCCACTTATCACCTTCCATCTAAGAGCTATTATTATTATTATTATTGAAATGGTATATTACCAATGACATCTTTCGTAAAACTTCTGCGCGTTTCATCTGAGTGTATTCCCCCTCAAGTAGGTTATTATTAATAATGATAATATCCTCTGGGAAACAGAACATCATGAAACATGTATATTTTTAAGGACTTGTACGTACAATACTATTGTTCAAGTGAATTAGTTGTTCTTTTGTTGCTCGACACTCATTGAATCGCTAAATATTAAACAATTCTGCAGTTTCGCTGACTATTTTTTTTTTTTTTTTTTTTTTTTTAGTAGATCAAAATTTCAATAAGAATATGTCATTACCCCCGTAGGTGTATCATCAATTATAATAAAGGTTGTACAATAGCACCTAAATATATTCAAATGTTATATATATATATATATATATATATATATATATATATATATATATATATATATATATATATATATATATATATATATATATATATATATATATATATATATATATATATATATATATATATATATATATATATATATATATATATATATATATATATATTATTTGCTTCCTTGTGTTATCATATTCATACTTTTTATATTTTTCATGATTTATGTGGCTAATTTTTTTATCAGTTATTTCGTTTATCTCAAGTTTTCATTCATCTTTTGTTTCAGCACAGCTAATTGTTAAGATTTATTACTCAACAGCTATGCTTTTATCCACTGCATATTGATTTATAGTTTTGTTAAGTCTCCCTTCCATCTTCACCTGTTTTTAACTTTTTTTTCTTCCTTTTCACTTTCTCTTTACTTCTTTATTTCTGTTTGCTTCATTCCATTACCTTGTTTAGTGGGGAGTTTTCGTTTGCTTCGTTTTTATTTGCCTTTTAATGGTGCCACATTCATATGTTAACTGCTGATTAAATAATTTTAAATTGACATCGCTTTCATGTATTTATTGTGGCTATCAATTCAGCCATCATAACCTAAACTGAATGTCACACCTGCTATCCGGTGAGTTCAGCCTAGTTAGATTAATTTTTTTTATTATTTAATGACCCGTAAAAAGAATGACACTAATTTTGATCAGTTTTCTGGTTATATCTGACTATAATAGACTCCTGCTTCTACTATTTAGGTAAAAGATTCTTGTTTATCTATTCTAGAGTCCTCTTGTATTATTGTTTTCACCTTCCGTCTTGTCACCTCGCTTGATGTTGCTCACATTTCTTGTCAACGACCCTCCCGCTCTTAACAATTACATGGCTGCGTCCCCCTTTCGCTTTAATAATTATCATCGTTTTGGCTAAGCACTCTCCTTCTTCATGTAACGTCCTTCAGTTACTAATTAACGTGTATACTTTATGGTTAAAGACTTATTTTTGTTATTACCTCTAGTCTTCCTTTGTGATTAAGCTTAATTCGACTGAGTAATTAGGACTGTAAAACGATTGCAAACATTTAACCTTCAACAATCTTTTGTATTAAAACGAAAAATAAGGTTTTTACCTTCCCTTTAGATATATACACATTCATTATGTATAACATACTTTATATATATATTTTTATATGTTTCCTGGTGCAGGTGGTTCTTAAGACTCCACATTTAGTACTTTACTCTACAATGGCCTTGCAAGATAACCAGGACATATGAAACAAAAAATAAAAGGAGTTATACAAGCAGCAGAGGGCTCTTTCTCCAAGGTATATTTTCATGACACACAAGATCAAAGGGAAAATGAACTGAAACACATTAAATTGCTGCTGCAGAAGTCCTCCCGAAGTTGCGGGGGGAAGCTTGGGAATGCCAGGAACACGGACCAAGGAGAATTCTGCTACGATTGTCCTTCTGAAACGATATGAGGACCTAGGTTACAATCTAATGCTGGAATTTGGGGAATGAATTACTCGGGTGTGCGCTGAGGGCGCCAAGGACTTCCCCGAGGCTTTACTTGTGACTCAGAGCAAGGAGGCAGTGAACACGTGGGCCGGGATTGAACCAAGAAGCATCAAGGAATACCAAGTTATAGGCCCAGAAGTTTAATAAATGCACAAGGGCGAACATAACGTGACTAAGCAACTCGTTCTAGGTACTTTACCAAATCGTAGGGGCGTAAGACTGACGTCGGCGTCCAGCTTCGTCTTCTGCCAGGGTTCACGTGTGTGCGTTGATACAGGGCCTCCCTCACCAAGGGACTGCTTTCAAGACGTAGGTCGGGTGGGAAAAGGGTGCCCTTGTGATGATGAAAGGCTGCAGTTGAGTTTCCGCTCCCATTGGGATTTGCAAATCCACACTTGCACTAGTTGTTGGCCACGTGGTTGGGGTACAGAGCAAAGGGCAATTAACTCCCACGTGGCGATGAGGGAAAGAGGGGGTGGCCAGGTCTGCACTCGTGACCTCCTACTTTTACTACTGGACTGTGTGTGAGAGCGAGCTTCTCTCGCCCTGACCTTTTATTGCTTCTGGACGGGTGTTGGGGGGGGGGGGGATGTCCTGAACGGGTCACACTTCTGTACCAAAGAAAACGGCACAAGCCAGTTACTGCCCTAGGCGAGAATTATAGCTTTTGAGCATCTCTTATAAACCCTGACTTCTACTGGTTGAAACTAACCCGAACCAGAATTCACTACCTCTCACAGGTTCAAAATAGACAGAGGCCTATCTATCGGCCAAGCAAAGCAGAAAGGTGGGCGCTTTCATAGCGTATTTTGGCGCTAATCTTTACTATATATATATATATATATATATATATATATATATATATATATATATATATATATATATATATATATATATATATATATATATATATATATATATATATATATATATATATGTGTGTGTGTGTGTGTGTGTGTGTGTGCGTGTGTGTGTGTGTGTGTATGTGTGATTCAGAGAGAGAGAGAGAGAGAGAGAAAGAGAGAATGTGTGTGTGTGCATTTTTTTTCACCAAAATAAACAAGTAAAAAATGCGCCGAAGCTTCTTTGGCGCTGTCGAGTTTTCTGTACAGCAACTACAGCGTATAACAAAGCCCACCGAAAGTATATCTATCTTTCGGTGGTCTCGGTATAATGCTGTATGAGCGGCAGCCATGAAACTTTAAGAACTGGCCGGTGGTGGCCAATCCTATGTCGTTGCCTGAAGAATGATTATGGATAACTTTAACCTTAAATAAAACAAAAACTACCGAGGCTAGAGGGCTGCAATTTGGTATGTTTGATGATTGGAGAGTGGATGATCAACATACCAATTTGCAATCTTCTAGCCCCAGTAGCTTTCTAAATTTGAGGGCGGAGGGAAAAAGTGTGGACAGAAAACTGAGGACGGACAGGCAAAGCCAGCACTATAGTTTTTTTACAGAAAACTAAAAACCTGAGTATTTTATAGTCACTTCAGTACGAAATGAATTACTCTGTTCAGCTTGAACTGTTTTACATCCTACATAATAAAATATATCGTTCGCCAAACAGAACAGGAGATGGAATTTTAAACACGATGTCAAGTAGTGCTCAAGTGTTTTTGAATTATTTAGACTTAGGCTTCGAAGGGACCGAGACTTCTGGTGAATTATCAAACAGAGAACAAGGCATAACTTTATATGCAGAAATAGCCAGGGATTTTGAATGTTTTTTAGAAAAAATTAAAAGAATGAAAAGTGTTGGACGCATTGAAAATAAGTTCATTTAACGGGTAAAGCTCATAAAGCGTTAATGCAGATTTCTTGTTGAATGTCCTTTGTAATTAATATGATATTCAGGAACCTCTGCCTTTCAATATCTGCACTGTTTACAATATCTGGACATTCCATCTTTCTTTTTTCCATGATGCTTTGCCATATCCTATGATTTAATAAGATTTAGAGAAGTAAATAAGAAAACTATGATGTATGATTAACGTTCTTGCAATTTGTTATCAGTTTACTTGATTCCTTCTTCAGTGCAGCTTAGCAATTAGAAATAATGTGCTCCATCTCTCTATCTATGCGTCTGTCTAACAGTTTGTTCTTAATTGACATTCCAAAACAGTCTTTTGAAAGACTGTTTTGGAAAGAGTTCAGCTATTAAATCATTCTGTCTTCATTATCTATTGACAAACAATAAATTCATGCTTCATACAGTTATCCAGCTGATGGCAACAAATGAGCTGCACGATATTTTTGCCTTTGAGAAAATCATGGAAAATTTATTTAATATAGTTGCAAACTATGATTTTTTAACTCTGAATACGGCTGTATCGTATACGATACATTTATTCAACATCCCCGAACCAGAGTGTATTATAGATGATACACTTGCATTTTCCTTTCATTATAAAGACTGGTGATTAAAATAATGGCCTCTTTTTTTCTTGGCAAGAAAACGTTCAGACAGTTGCCATACACTGAATTCATATAAATGCCCATGTTTTCCCAAAATACATTAGTATTCATCAAGATATCGCAGGAGGAGGAGACAAGCATAAGATGTTCTCGCGATGACCACCTTCACCTCAAGCGAAGAGTCCTCGCTGCTGACGATAATTATTTTTTGGACCTTCTTGATCCACTTTCTGGATATGAACATGAATCCGATTTTGAAGGAAATGGAATGGATAATTAGAAACTTGGCACAAGAGGCAGTGAAGAAAATTCATCCAACTGTGAGAATGATAAATTCTGCCACCTACAAACGAAAACAGAGGTACAAATATTGGGAGATGATGTGAGTGCATTGCTGGTAATTTCCAGCACAGAAATTTAATTTTTGACAGCTGTGGCAATGGCAGTACGTCAAGATGTAATATGA
The DNA here is from genome assembly GCF_040412425.1 of Macrobrachium rosenbergii. NCBI lineage: Eukaryota > Metazoa > Arthropoda > Malacostraca > Decapoda > Palaemonidae > Macrobrachium > Macrobrachium rosenbergii. The sequence continues at coordinate 69,916,745 of NC_089741.1, forward strand.
ATGAAAATTCACAGGAAGATTTTTTTTTTTTTCTTTTTGAGATTTTAGATAAGATGGGACTGCTTGTGTAAGAGACGAACCATTATCAAAGATTCCTTGTTGAATTATTAGGAGATACAGTACCAACATACTTGCGAAAGTTTCTTTGGTTTACTGTGGGGGAAATTATACATTCCTTATGTGTAATTATGATAACGTCACATATGAGTAAACATCAAATAGTAGATTACTGGACTTCACTCGAAGCATTCGAGTGGAGAGGAGTGAGAAGGCTGATGACAAGGGACAGATTTCTTCCAATGCTACGGCTTCGACATTTTGTTGATAACTCACAGCAAACAACCCCAGATAACAAACTGAAAAGAATTAGAACAGTGTTCGACAGTGCGTAGAAAATTCAAACCTTTCCAAGATTTATGTTTTCATAAAAGTCTGATATGGGAAGCAGGGCCAAATTTCAAGCAATACATTCCAGATTAAAGAAGTCGATTAGGGGGCAAAATATTTGAACTTTGTGATGGTGAAGCTGATTGTATTCTCGACTTTATATCTACACTGGAAAAGATGCAGAAATATTGGTAGATGAGAGTCTAGGGGTATCTGGGTTTGTAGTAAAAACATTTATAGCCTCGTATCTTGGAAAACACACTTAAATTTCCTGTTGTGAACAAATCTGAGATTTCGTCCCAAAACAGCAACGGAATATTAGGTTTAAATTGGCAGGATAATTGGACAGTTTATATGTTATCTTCAGTACATGAAAATATAATGGTGGACTGAAAAAACTTGTCGGCCAGGGGAATGTGTGCAAAAACCTACATGCGTTGTTGATTATAATAAGAAAATGTGGTTTGTGGGAAAGAATGGCAAGTTTATTAGTTTTGTGAAGTGTATCCGCAAAACCACGAGATGGTACATAAAGCTTTTTTTTTTTTCCATATGCTTGATACGATACTAGCGAAGTGTTATCACTTGCATGCATTTTTCACGGAAAAAAAGGGTTCATACTTACAGTTTCCGAAGTCAGTCGTGTTGCAGGTGATTGGAAGGTACCCTCCAGCGCCTAACAAGATAATTAGCCGCACCGTAATAATGCAGCCAAGGCGGCTAACAGAAAGACGCTTTCCCGACCCGGCTCCCTCAACAGAAAAGCAACAGCGACCTAAACTAAAAAGTCATAAGTACTCGCATACATCCCTTAGGCCCAAACAAGACCAAAAGACATATTTCATGTGTAAATATTGCTATGTGTCGCTGCTTGTTTCAGAGAATACCACACGTAAATTAGTAAAATTCTATGGTAAAACTTTAGCTAAGATTACTAGGTTCGTCTTGTAAAAACATTCATATATGTAAATTCTTTTTACTGGGATATTGTTTGATTTCATTAAACTTATGTCATAGAAACCTTCCTCCAATGATATCGAGTCTCGAGTATTTATACACTTGTCGATTTTGTTTCTTCCAGCTTGAACAAAATAATTTTGTAAAAGTATGTTGAAATTCATCCGTATTATCATATTTTTCATTAGATTATGCCTTTAGTCAATTAATGAGAGAGAGAGAGAGAGAGAGAGAGAGAGAGAGAGAGAGAAGTGGTGGGGAAGCGCGAAAGAAATAGAGAGGGAGAGAGACAGGGAGAAAGCACTATTTTGTGTTTACTGTTCTTTTTCTTTCCTTTGCAGACTGGATACCATAAAAAAATTAGTCGAATTTAATGAAAATCTGATAATTATGGTATTGATTTTATAAAATAACTGAATGCAGACAATGCTAAGAAAATGAAAATCTAATCTTTATAAACTAATAAACAGATTAAAATGATTTACCAAACCCTACAACTCCTTCATGGCCTGGTTAAAAAGCAATTGTACAAATTTGGATAGTGTCAGTTATAATATATATATATACTGTATATATATATATATATATATATATATATATATATATATATATATATATATATATATATATATATATATATATATATATATATATATATATATATATATATATATAATTCTACACATACAAATTGGTAAGAAGAAATTGAAATTTAATGGCATTACAATAACTGTTTACATATATTTTGCCTTTACTCATATACTGGATGAGAGAGATAAAACAATGTTTATTTATTTTTCTCTTCCTTTGAAGACTCAAAACCATAAAAGATAAGCTTCTTCGCTTGTCATGCAAATCTGATGGTTATGGTATTTATAATTTATAACATTATATAGAAATAACACCAATGAGCATGGTTATCAATGTGATGGAAAAGAAAAAGCTATCCTTAGAAACTGATAAACAGAATAAAACAAATAACAAAACCCTACAACTTCCTCTCATCCCGGCTCAAAAACATTTGCATAAGTTTAGATAATGCCGGTAATTAATTCATATATATATTTTTTCACACAAATTATGCCTTTAGTCAATTAAAGAGAGAGAGAGAGAGAGAGAGAGAGAGAGAGAGAGAAATTACTATTTTGTGTTTTTGTGTTTACGGTTCTTTTTCGTTCCTTTGAACCCTAGATACCATAAGAAAATTTTTTTAATTTAATGAAAATCTCATGATCATGGTATTGATCTTATAATATATATATATATATATATATATATATATATATATATATATATATATATATATATATATATATATATATACATATATATATATATATATATATATATATATATATATATATATATATATATATATATATATATATATATATATATATATATATATATATATATATATATACATATATATATATATACATATATATATATACATATATATATATATACATATATATATATATATATATATATATATATATATATATATATATATATATATATATATATATATATATATATATATATATATATATATATATATATATATATATATATATATATATATATATATATATATATATATATATATATATATATATATATATATATATATATATATATATATATATATATATATATATATATATATATATATATATATATATATATATATATATATATATACACACACAATACACACATACACACACATATATATATGTGTGTGCGTGTGTGTGTGTGCAATAAATGTGTGTGTATATATAAATATATATATATATATATATATATATATATATATATATATATATATATATATATATATATATATATATATATATATATATATATATATATATATATATATATACCCAGGGTATTAAGGCACGCTCAGGAGATAATCTTAGCCTAGGGGCAGTAACTTGCTGGCACTCTTTCTTCTTCAGTGCAGGTGCCGCGACCTGGGGTCAATCTATGGCATCCCCTACGCCCGAGCAGAAGTAATGAAAAGCCATGACGCCCTGCGATTGCCTCACACACAGCTCAGACCTGGAAAGGAGGTCACAAGATAAGATCTCTCTCTCTCTCTCTCCACCCCCCCCCCGCCCCCGCCTCTTCGCCGCCACGTGGACCGCTGCCCCTTGCTTTGTAACCCAACCATGTGGCCAGTATCCTTTCCAAATGGTGAAGTGCAATCCCAGAGCGAGCGGAACTCCCATACTGCAGCCCTTTATTATCACGAGGGCGCCCCTCCATCACTCCACCGATCTACGACCCACAAGTATGTCTTTGGTGGGCGGCCTTTGTCTACACACACATGTGGACCCCTTGCTGACGCTTTGGGAAGGACTGGAACGAAGCCCCGACGTCAACATCAGCGCTAGACACTCCTGTGGGACGGTAAAGTACCCTGAAAGAGTTGCTTAATCACGTTACTTTCGCCCTTGTGCATTCATTAGGCTTCTGGGCCCGAGTCTTGGCTGTCCTCCGAATTTCTTGGTTCAATCCCGGCCCACGTGTTCACTACCCCCTTACTCAAGTCACTAGTCAAGCCTCGAGGTTGTCCTTGGCACCCTCAGCGCACCCTCGAGTAGAAAGCATTCCCAAATTCCAGCCTTAGACCGTAACCTGTGTTCCATATCGTTTCAGAAGGACGATAGTAGCCGAATTCTCCTTGGTCCGCGTTCCTGGCATTCACAATCTTTTCCTCCCCTCCCCGCCTTTGGAGGACTTTCAACTGCAGCAACAATTTAACTTTTATTTGATTCATTTTCCTTTGAACTTGTCTGTTATGTAAACATACCTATTTTTGTATCCACGTGTTTCACGCATCTTCCCTTTGAGAAAGAGCCCTAAGCTCCTGTTTAACTCCTTTGTTTTCTGTTTTATATGCTCCTGATTATCTTACAAGGTATCTGTAGAATAAATTAATGAATTTTGAGACTTTAAATCTACCAGCACCAGGAAACATATATATATATATATATATATATATATATATATATATATATATATATATATATATATATATATATATATATATATATATATATATATATATATATATATATATTAGCCAGTGTCTGTATGTTGTAAAAATCATTTATACATGTTTGCGTATGTATCAAGATTTTCTTTTCGAAAAGGGCCATCAATATGCACATGTCACAAAAATAAATATTGTATGTGATTATTCATTAGAGTAGTATTTTAGCCAAAAGATTACTGAAAATCTTAAGATATTTAATTTATCCACGGCTTCTAGAGAAAAGGTTTGAATATTAACTTTCAAGTCTCTTCGACAATATCTAGACAAAAAGGGAGGATAAAGAACAACTTTCTTTCCAACGTTCATTTAATGCAGTATATCTGTAGCAAGTTTAACTGATGATATAGACTGAGAGAAAAAATCAAGGTTTAATCTTTTCTAATGAATCAACTTTAATTAAGTGTAGCTATATGCATACAATAAATCCCTGTTTTACATTCGTTTCGTGCAATTTGGTAGAGCAACTAAGCAACTTTCGTTTTGAAATTAGTTGAAGAAAGAGAACAATACATTTTTTATAATCAATATACAATTTGTATTGTAAACTTCAAAATTATTAAAATATGAATAACAACCTATTGCAACGTCATTTCGGTGAATAAATAAACTGACAACCAAAATTATTGAAATTCTTCTATCATATGTTTGCATAATAAATTCTCGTGTATCTGTTTCCTCTGATTAAAAAGAATAAAAAGGGTATATTTTTTCTTGTTTTTCTTTTATTGGGGCGCGGTGCTTTCATAAACGATTCGTTAGCTTTCAGTTTTGCTCTTTCGTTCTTGTTGCCTAAAATATAGTCATGTCAAACACTACTTTTTTATGTATTTATTCATGAAAACATTTTCCAGGGATTAATTGTTACCTCTTCCTTTACACCAAGGGATGAAAAGAAAGAGATGGTGATTTATCAACCTCCATAGAAGTATAACCTATAACTTGATGTTGTCAGTTAACGTACAATTGTTTTTTTTTTTTCGTGAAATTCCTTATTTTACTAATTATTAGTTAAGGTTTATGAAATTAGACTAAGATAATATGCAAAGAGAATAGTTTTACAATAGAAAGTTTTTTTTTTTAAGTTTGCATTCATTATACTTAAAGAGAGAAAATGAAGACAGTAAATAAACTGACTTTATGGACTTCATTCCTTTGAGAGAGAGGTATAACAAGTCGAAAAAAAATATATCATATATGCTAAAAATGTGGCATTTTTTTTATAAAGCAGAGTTCATTATTATTTCTAATTTACGAACAAACAATATGAAACTACTGTCAGAAGATTGTTCGGAGATCTATAACCTTTAAGTCTTGCTTATAGTTAAAACACATGCGCAGTACCCAACTTACATTGATAACCTTTAACATTAGTAATCATAATGTTAAAAACGAATAACGCATTAAACAAGTTTGGTGTGATGAGGTTCGCGTTCAGCAGCATGAGCCAATGAAATATTTCCGGGTGATGAATGTTCATGTCATTCATTGATCGTCTTGGGCTTTGCCTGAATAGCGAAAGCAATTATTTTGATTAATGGACCATAGTTGAAAGACTGAGGATGTGTGATTTATCATTTTAATTAACAGGATGCAAAGGAAAGCTAAACTCAGAGGGTTTGAGTATTGACTTTGGACTTTATATTTGGCATGTCTGTTTACGTTACTTCGGTACCGAATAAGCATTGATCTTTCTCTTTTTAATTATCGTTCTGCTTATTTCAGGCACTTATTTGTTTTTTAACGAACCTTAAAATTTAAATAAATTATTTTGTTTCAAAAAATATATTCATACACACACATACACACACTGTCCCTTTTATCCAGGTAATAGTGTGGTGACTGTCCCTTTTATCTATGTATTACTGTCGTGACTGTCACGTTTATCCAGGTATTACTGTGCTGTCTGACACCTTTAACCAGGTATTATTGTATTATCTATCCCCTTTAACCTAGTATTACTGTACTGTCTGCTCCATTTGTCCATGTATTTCTCTGGTGGCTGTCCCTTTTATCCAGTTATTACTGTACTGTCTATCCCCATTATCCAGGTATTGCTGTGGTGACTGTCCCTTTTATCCAGATACTGCTGCGGTGACCGTCCTTTTTATCCAGATATTACTGTGCTGCCTGTCCCTTTCATCCAGGTATTACTTTTGTGACTGAAAAACATCTTCAATATTTCTATGGGCTCGAGTACATGAAATGAGGCATAATAAACCCGTAGAGCTTATTTACCACGTAGGTTACGAAGGGAGAGGGGCAGGGGAACGGATTTCAAACCTACACTGTTATCTGAGTCCGGTCAAATGATGGCCACGTGCTAAATTTTGTCCAGATTGGTCAAACTGGTCAAACGGTTCGTATTTTTCCAGCTCAAAAATATACAAACAAACAAACGTGCAAACAATCATTTCTATATATAAGATATATACATATATACATACATACATACATACATATATATATATATATATATATATATATATATATATATATATATATATATATATATATATATATATATAAATCATCAACACACAATCACGTGTGGAACAGAAATAAATTTCTGACTCACGTTGGGATCGAACCCAGGTCTCTCAGGTGGAAAGCAAGGGCGTTATCCACTGAGCCACACAGTCTAAAAGAAGTTGGAACCTGAGAGCAACTGCACCAAGGAATTACCTGGAGCAAGCTAACTGCTTGCATACCAGCGAGTTTTCCCCAACTTCCTGACTCAGCAATGACCAATAGACAACATTTCATTCGAATTATCGCTTCTGAGTGAATAAGATAGAAATCATCAACACACAATCACGTGTGAACAGAAATAAATTTCTGACTCACGTCGGGATCGAACCCAGGTCTCTCAGGTGGAAAGCAAGGGCGTTATCCACTGGGCCACACAAGTCTAAAAGAAGCTGGAACCTGAGAGCAACTGCACCAGGAATTACCTGGGCAAGCTAACTGCTTGCATACCAGCGAGTTTTCCCAACTTCCCGACTCAGCAATGACCCAATAGACAACATTTCATTCGAATTATCCCTTCTGAGTGAATAAGATAGAAATCATCAACACACAATCACGTGTGGAACAGAAATAAATTTCTGACTCACGTCGGGATCGAACCAGGTCTCTCTCGGTGGAACAGAAATTTTCGACACGCCGGGATCACCACCAGGTATAGCGGCGTTATCCACCAACACCAACAGTTGGAACCCGGAGAATCGCGGCTCGGGCAGCTAACTGTGCCAGATCAGCAGCTTTCTCATCTTAATGACCAATATCGTCACGAACACCCTTTCCGAATAAGATGAACACAACACATCACGTAAATGCAGTAGTTCTTTCGACGAACTCACCAGGTGCGCATAGTTCACGTCAATACTACCCAGCGTTGAACCTGACCACCAGTGATTTGCCAACGCCAGATATCAGCGAGTCTCTTCGACCAGCAATGACCAGACAATATTCATTCGACCACATCCTTCTGCGTGCGAATAAGATAGAACATCAACAACACATCACGTGTGAACAACAAATTTCTTGACCAAATGGGATCGAACTCAGGTGGAAGGCAGCCAATATTGCCCAAAGAAGAATCCCGAGACCCGCGAGCTTCGCGCACCGTTGACACATAGTTTTCTCACAATGAGCCACAGAGCTATCTGAATTATTTTCTGAAAATAAGATGAATATCAACACATGGCGGCAGGGAATATAAATGAACACGTCGTGATCACCGTTTCAGGTGGAAAGCAAGGGCGTTATCCACCGGGCCACACAAGTTCGGGCAAGTTAGTTGGAACCTGAGCATAAATCGCACCCAAGGAATTACCTGGGCGTGGGGCCCAGTGACAACGCCTGCCCACCTGAGAGACCTGGGTTCGATCCCGACGTGAGTCAGAAATTTACTTCTGTTCCACACGTGATTGTGTGTTGATGATTTCTATCTTATTCACTCAGAAGGGATAATTCGAATGAAATGTTGTCTATTGGGTCATTGCTGAGTCGGGAAGTTGGGGAAAACTGCTGGTATGCAAGCAGTTAGCTTGCCTGTAATTCCTAAGTAAAGCGTTTCGTGTTCCAACTTCTTTTAGACTTGTGTGGCCCAGTGGATAACGCCCTTGCTTTCCACCTGAGAGACCTGGGTTCGATCCCGACGTGAGTCAGAAATTTATTTCTGTTCCACACGTGATTGTGTGTTGATGAGTTCTATCTTATTCACTCAGAAGGGATAATTCGAATGAAATGTTGTCTATTGGGTCATTGCTGAGTCGGGAAGTTGGGGAAAACTCGCTGGTATGCAAGCAGTTAGCTTGCCCAGGTAATTCCTGCGCAGTTGCTCTCAGGTTCCAACTTTAGACTTGTGTGGCTCCAGTGGATAACGCCTGCTTTCCAATCTGAGAGACCCGGTTCGATCCTCGACGTGAGTCAGAAATTTATTTCTGCTCCGCACACGTGATTGTGTGTTGATGATTTCTATCTTATTCACTCAGAAGGGATAATTCGCACGAAATGTTGTCTATTGGGTCATTGCTGAGTCGGGAAGTTGGGGAAAACTCGCGGTATGCAAGCAGTTAGCTTGCCCAGGTACTTTCGTGCAGCGGTTTCAGGTTCAACTTTTTAGACTTGTGTGGCCCAGGATAACGCCCTGCTTTCCACCTGAGAGATTCTTGTTCGATCCCGACGCAGTCAGAAATTTATTTCTGTTCCACACGTGATTGTGTGTTGATGAGTTCATCTTATTCACTCAGAAGGATAATTGAATGAAATGTTGTCTATTGGGTCATTGCTGAGTCGGGAAGTTGGGGAAAATGTTGGTATGCAAGCAGCGTCAAGCCCAGGTAATTCCTTTGGGTGCAATTGCTCTCAGGTTCCAACTTCTTTTAGATCAGTGGCCCAGTGGATAACGCCTGCTTTCCACCTGAGAGACTCCAAGTGGGTTCGATCCCCATCGTGAGTCAGAAATTTATTTCTGTTCCACACGTGATTAAAAAGTTATGATTTCTATCTTATTCACTCAGAAGGGATAATTCGAATGAAATGTCACCGCTGGTCATTGCTGGTCTGTTAGGAACCGCTGGTATGCAAGCAGTTAGCTTGCCCAGGTAATTCCTTTTTGCGCAGTTGCTCTCAGGTTCCAACTTCTTTTAGACTTCAGGTGGCCCAGTGATAACGCCTCCTTGCTTTCCACCTGAGAGACCTGGGGATCCTCGACGAGTCAGAAATTTATTTCTGTTCCACATCGTGCGATTGTGTGTTGATGATTTCTATCTTATTCACTCAGAAGGGATAATTCGAATGAAATGTTGTCTATTGGGTCATTGCTGAGTCGGGAAGTTGGGGAAAACTCGCTGGTATGCAAGCAGTTAGCTTGCCCAGGTAATTCCTTGGGTGCAGTTGCTCTCAGGTTCCAACTTCTTTTAGACTTGTGTGGCCCAGTGGATAACGCCCTTGCTTTCCACCTGAAAGACCTGGGTTCGATCCCGACGTGAGTCAGAAATTTATATATATATATATATATATATATATATATATATATATATATATATATATATATATATATATATAGTATATATATATATATATATATATATATATATATATATATATATATATATATATATATATATATATATATATATATATATATATACATATATATATATATATATATATATATATATATATATATATATATATATATATGTGTGTGTGTGTGTGTGTGTGTGTGTTACAAGAACAGAATCACCACTTTTTTGAAAAGTGTACGTAGCGTAATCCTAATGATCTTTCTTCTTCAGGAAAAAAGACGTATGAAGATCTCGACCCATGATAACACCTTCCACATTTTTTTCCTCTCTGCCAACTCTCTCTCTCCGTGTATCGACTCTCTCTCTCTCTCTCTCTCTCATCGTTTCTCAAGCTCATCCACCCGAGACTCACCTATTCTCTCAAAGCAATTAAATGGACTATTTAAAGAAACACAATCGCTTACAAAAATAGCTTATTATTCAAATAACCCAACAAGAAATGAATAAAACAAAGCAAAGATTAAAATGCATATTAAATGAATTATCGAGTCAGATACCTAAACTCTAAACTGCAAAACACTTGATTAAAGATCTTCATTATGGCTAATAGCCTGGAAATCCCCAAAATCTCACATACTCACAAATCAATAAATAAAAGTCATGTAAAAAAAAAAAACAGTCTACCACATAAAGAGATTGACATTTCAAATGACTTGCATATCCTTTTTCTCAAACTCCCAAGTCCACAGACATCTGTCGAAATAATTAAACATGATAGAAAACTCCCAAAAATATATGAAATGCAAACACACAATGGAAAGTGTAAAAATGCATAGCCAAGATATGGCAAACGTAACATAACAAAATAATAATATAAAGAGGTATGAATATTCATATTAAATCTCCCACACCAGTTCAAGTTCATAATGATTAAAAATCATGGTAAAATCACAAGTTCAATTTTCTCCGATAAAACAGAGATTTGAAACTCTACCTATCGCCGATTTTCAAAGCCTGAACGACTCCAAGTTACGACTGGACAATTGCAGTTCTGTCATGTTAATGAATGATCAAACTCACTTTTAGGGCAGATTTTGGCATAATCTAGATCAAAGTAACGTACGTACTCACGAATATACATAACGCTTGGAAGAAACAATTGACCGCAATATTGCTGAGCTTCACGCAGATAGCTGAGGAATCAAACCATTTGCTGAATACAAAGATTTTACATCAAGTCTCTCGCCCTAGTTCCATCTGTCTAAAATTCTTTCATCACATCTTAAAGCTTTGAAGTTATGAAATGCATATATGTCCTTTAAATAGAAACACACTCCCATAAGAGCTGCCTCGCTTCCTTAACGCAACCAAAACAAAAGCATAAGTGTATAAAACATAACAGATAGGCTATGCTCAATTAGCAATGTCTACTGCACTGCAGCTTAAGGACTGCTCTCATGACGCACTTCCAAAGTCACTGGGGTTGTGTTCTTAGAGCCTTTACATGTAACCTACAAACACAAATAAGCTTTACTTACCCTGATAACAAGAATTATCAGTAAAATACTTGGCTAAGACAATTAAAATTGTCGGCATAATATATATTCTTGATACTGGAACATCACAGAATCGTCGATGTCTTCCAACGGTGGAACCGCCATTGGCACCTGGTTGTAGGTACCGCCACTACCAATGCTCGTTATGCGATGACGATAATTATCTTCTCGAACTGTTGAATACACTGCTAAGTACGAGAAAGTCCGCTGGACATCACACGGCATGCAGCATCAAACAGCTTGAACTTGAAGAACGAATGATGTCGACTTGTTGCTCTGGCACATCATTGTGACTGCATACCCTTGCAAAACACGCAGTAAGGGTGCTGGTGGATCGATGTGGTAGATCTCTGCAGGAACTGTCTAAAGCTCACATTCTGTCGGAGTTCGTCCATGAATCAATGATAATTCACAACCACCCACAGACACACAACTCGCAACTGGAAAATACTACTGTCACACACACACTTTCTCTAACTATACAACTTGTCTTATAATCAACTCCAACTCTTTGATATTGATCTCCCAAAATGAACATGGTCTCTAATCCATCCCATGTCACTACTGAGTCTCCAAAAAGCGCTTGGAAAAAGGTCTAATAACAAAGCTGGCGAAAGGTTTTCATGTTACTGAACCAAACTAAACTACTAATGCAAAAGTCAAACACCTTAATGTGGAACCATCCAAGTGTGTATCTCAGAATAATCACAGTCAACTCAATTATTACACACACCAACTCTACGGAACTCGGGCAAAAAAAAAAACTATCCAACAAAAAAAAAATACTCTAGAATCCTATCCAAACACTAAAAGGTATCACATCTCGTAAAAGACATGAAAGTTCTACTCCGGTTAGCAAATATTTCGCAACATTTAACTAATTCTCATCAAAAATAGCAATTGACGTAATAGCAATCGCTCCCACGATCTTAACAACTACAACTACTCACAATACAGCTCCCTTAATTTTAAAAAGAAACTGAAAAAAAGAATCCAAATACTCAAATACGATCTCACAACCCGAAAATCAGACTTGTTCAGTCCGATATACTACACTCCCCAAAAAAAAATCCTAAACAACACACATATTGCGTCAGATGATAAAACACATCATAACACAATAACCCACTAACACACTGGTCAAATCTCTTATGAAATTAGCCCATGTCTCAATTCCTAAAAATCATTCGAAAACAAATAATTAAGAACCTCAACATCTAAAATGAACAAGAGACAAAAAAAAAAAAATAAATATCATATATATACAAAATATTAACCCATTAACCTCTAACTATATATACAAATGTTCCACTACATAACTATATACAAATGTTCCATTACATCCCAACTTTTCAACTTCGAAATGTGGGTCAATTTCTGTCACTCCAGTATCTACATCTTAACTACACCTATTCCCTTGATCTCGACAATCTCAAAAGGTCCGTGGAATCCGGACTTAATTTATAATTTAGATCATTCTGAACATTCACTTTAACAAACACTCTATCACCCATCGAAAAAGCTACCGATTTCATGTTACTTTTCTCTACCATTGCACGCGAACCAAGAAGTTCTTTACCGATACGTGCAAATCTCTTCTCTCGCCGTATTTATCAACTAGCGACCGTAACATCACCCTGAACTCGCTCTGGTAACAAATCAAAGGTCCTTTCAACTTGTACCCATACAAAGCTTCTGGGTTGGAGATATTCACCGTGTCATTCATCATAGTATTGACATTATATCGTACCATCCAACGATTCGTCCCAATATCGGAACCACCCACCGTCATGCGCAAAGTTTCGATTACTTTCCGATTCGCCCTCTCACATAACCCATTTGCTTCAGGTCTATACGGGATTATAGATACTTTCTTTATTCCCAGTAAATTAGCAAGAATCGTTCGTGCCTTATTAAATCCCCTACCATTGCTGTGATCAGACATTCAGGAACACCATATCGGACAAATTATCCCCTTAAAAGAACGCCAGCAACTTCTCAGCTGATTTGTACTTCAGTGGAAATCTCGACAAAGCGAGTCAACCCATCAACAACTACTAATAAATGTCTATAAACCATAAGTGACTCTGGAGAAGTTACCCAGAATATCCATATGCACCTTGCAGCGGCCTATAGATGGGGATATGAACTCCAAACGACACGACACTGTTCGTCGCTGCTGGCTTATCTGCATTGCAAATAGCGCATTCTCTTCACAAAGGCTTCTACTGCGAAAAAACATATTTTTCCAAAAACTTTGGACCTGACGTTTTCATATGTCTTGTCACACTCAAATGAGAGAACCAAATTTACAATGTACAATGTCTAGAACTTGTGGTACTAGACCCCTGGCACGATGATTTGTATTCACCCATGTTTTCGAGAGTACTTTCGCAAGTTATACTTAACTTTCCCCTCACCACAAATTATTCTCCAACTCTAGACCAGAAAAGGCAACTTATACCCTTCTTCGGTGAAACTCCCCACGAAATGCCCATCTGACAACAATTTATCTTCATCATGCTTTGTTCGAGCGTTTGCGTCCCAAGTGACACACCCGTAATATAACACACTGCGTTACTCTCACTATCACGAATAACAATCTCTCCCGAGACTGCCGACTCACTATTTCTCCCCGAAGTATGCACTGTAGGAAAGTGTATGTCCTCTACATGCGATCTCTCAGAACTACTAATATCAGAGACATTAGACACCAAATATTTACTCTCTTCTCCCACACAGGATTCGGTGTGTATTTCAATCCTCGACTAGAAAATGTCTGCTCAATGCATCTGCGTAACTACATTATGCTTACCTTCAATGTATTTGAGGTTTGCATCAAAATCTTCTCAATGTTAGGAACCAACGTGCTCTCTTGGGCGACAAATTTGGCTTATTAAAAGCTTCTTAACAACGGTTGATGATCTGTAAAATCTCAACTTTATTTCCAACAACATCTTAAAATGAACAAGGCTAGAGACGACTGCGAAAGCCTCCTTTGTCCATTAAATCCGACATCAGCTCGTTACTACCACGCGTTTTGAACTTTCTGCTATAAAAAGCAATTGGGTGTAATTTCTCAAATTTCTACAGATCAAACACGCACCTATATCTTCCGACTTGCGTCAGTCACTAAGGTGAACGGTTGACTAAAATTCGAAACTTCAAAACTGGTGGGTTCACTCAAAGCGCGTTCTTAAGTCAAAAGCTAATTGTTAATGACACCAAACAAACTAACGTCTTCGTAACAAATCCGGGTTACCGGAGACGCTATTGTAGAAAATTCCGCACAAAACGGCGAAAGAAACCCGACATACCTAGAACGAACGAATCTGTTTCCTGGTTTTGGGAACTGAAAATTCACAATGGCTTTAACTTTCTATCATTCACTTCACTCTCTTAGAGATAACATGTCCTAAAGAAAAGGCAATTTTTCTTCAGAAAACTGACGGCCAATTTGACCTTTAATCCAGCTTAACCGGGAATCGCTTGAGGACTTCTTTAACACCTTAGATGTTCTTCTCAATTGTATCTGTGCATATGAGAATGTCATCCATGTACACAAACACCGACTTTCCTAACAAGCCACATGAAGTACTGTGTTAACTAACAGTAATGTTATTGGGACCCCAGAATCCAAAAGGCATCCTATTAAATCAATGTGCCTTTGGTACCGAAAATGCTGTATACATGCTACTCTCACAAAGGGGAACCTGTAGAAACCCTTGCATAAGATCTATAGATGAATATATATTTGCCACCGATCTCAACAAACAAAATAAATCAGGCAACAAGCCACGACATTTATTCAGCATGTTTTTTTCATTCAGTTTACGAAAATCTACACAAACTCTGATACTACCGTCTTTCTTAGGAACTGCAAGCAAAGGAAAATTAAACGGAGAATTGGACGGTCTGATAATGCCTTCCAATTCTAAATCTTCTGAACTTTTTTCTACTTTTCTCTGATCTTAAAAGGAATTCGATATGCTGAATATATGGATTGGTACCCTTTTCTAGCGGATTGAATGTCTAAAACATCTAACTCCGAATTTATCTCCCTTCAAAGCAATGATATCTAGACATTCTTTCAACACTTTCTACTTTATCTGAATACTCAGATAATCAACTTTAGCCAAATGTTCATGTAGAACCTGACTTCGAACTGTTGCTCCTGTTAGGAAACATATTCGCTCTCCACAAAAACCTCGCCATTTATGTCATTAAACCTCAAATCAATTATATATACCCTTGTGATATTTTTTTTCACTGAGTCTTGATATTAACTACCCTACTGAAGTCGCCTGCGACTGAAACTTCATTCACTGACACCGCATCAATAACGTTCTTGAATTTCTCGGTTCCCCTCAACAACGCACACTTGAGAAGGAAAATTTTCAGTTATAGACACTTTAACCAATGGTGAACTCTATGTTGCATCCAATATTTTCAAACAAAAATCCTTTGAAAGATCTTTGGTGAATATCTTCACTCTAATGAATGTTATACAGTTCTGTGACTGTGTCTTAGGTTTCTCACAAGTTTTTTTTTCCGTGTATATGGAACAAAACAACCTGACACACCTATTGTAATCCCCGAACTCCCGTAAGAATAAAGCTGATGTTAAAAGTCGCATGCAAGAAGGGTGTCCTAGCAATCATTTCACCTAAGGCTAATCCTTCATGACCAAAATGATTCTACTATTGTCTTCCACCGATACAAAGCGAAGAAAATGACGAACCTAAAAATATTCAGTTTCCTCGCTGTACATCACACACTGTCTCACTAGAAGGGACTAATTTACACTCTGGAAACTTCGAGAAAAGGTCAGCATTTACTAAGTTAACTGAGCTACCAGAATCAATGAAAATATAAATTTCACTGCCATTAGAAAATCCACGTACAATCGGCCAAGGTTCTAGGGACTCTAAGACCTGATTGCTCATTATCCTGTGTCCGTTTTCGAACTTATCTTGTGAAAATTCTGCTGTTCCTTTTTATGTATTCCAGAACTTGCATCATGAATTCTCCTGTCATATCTAAAAACCTCCCCGTGACTTCCTGAATACCCTATTCTTTGTGGCTGGGCACTCCATCCATGATCTGAAGATTTGCAAACTGAACAATATCTCACTCTGCAATTTGATTTACTATGTCCTAGTTTATCACAATTAAAACAACGTATCATTGTGACTGATCTTCTGAATTTTCTTCGATTCTACTGTGCACATACTCGCAGCGTACTATTTCCAATGCGAAGGCATTACCATTATTCGTGGTTTGGAACCGCAGCTGACATCTTGCACCTCCTGTACAAAACTACTGTCTACAGTGTCGGGCATTGATAGATTTTTATTAATCTGTGCAAACAAAAGATTCGTCTGTATCCTGATCAATTCCTCTTATCAAAACTATCTACAATTACATCTGGGACCGACGTTAACAGGTAAGCAAAGTAACAATCTTTTCAAAACTAAAGAGATATTATTTCAGTTACCCATGGAGAGCCTGTTATAGATTTCTTTAACTCAACTACTGCATCAAATAAATTCGCACTGTATGTGACTAGTGAATCATTGCCCTCTTTTTTTGAGAAACTCTCGCAATCTTCAACTGCACATTCACGTTGAACTCCGCCATAAGTAGCTCGTAGAAATTTCTGCAGTTCATTCCAAGTTTACATCTTCTGAACCCGAAAACCGCGTTATTCGCTTTCCCAATATCTCCTTTATCTAAATCCAGAAATGATTTAGCCTCTGTTAAAGCTTTCAGTTACATCTGCAATTTTCGAATTCAG
This sequence comes from Macrobrachium rosenbergii, assembly GCF_040412425.1. Taxonomy (NCBI): domain Eukaryota; kingdom Metazoa; phylum Arthropoda; class Malacostraca; order Decapoda; family Palaemonidae; genus Macrobrachium; species Macrobrachium rosenbergii. The sequence continues at coordinate 69,934,046 of NC_089741.1, forward strand.
ATAATTCGTTCACTGACTCAATGAAAGTTTCTATTTTGGCTGGCTTCCCATTAACTAACCCCTTTAAAATTACTAATTCCTGCGCTAACACTCATCACTTTATGCAACAACCGATTGGGATGTGCTTGCTGCATCGTCCGCATTTTGTGAGTGATCACACGCCTGAGCCGCAGAATAAACATAAAAAAAGAAACCAAAAAGGAACACTAGAGAAAGGCAAAAAGTTACCCTCTGGGTAGTTGTAACAGAAAACGGGAGTTCTGGCGCGAATTTACGATAATGGGGTACTTCCTACCAATTTGAACAGAAAACGGAGCACCTATCTCCCCGACTTTGCTAACCTGTGACGTCACCCACTCGAAGGCTTAAACAGAGGAAAAACAGCAGCGCGATTTTTGTTGAATCATCACTTTTATAATTAACTCACAACGCTAATTATTCACACTTATTTGGTACGTTAACCCAAAATTCCTCTAGAGATCATCCAGTTCTATTTCAGCATCTCCTACCCCAATACTTAATAGAGACGGAAAAAGATTCGCGATGAAGGCCAGAATCACCCGCATACACGTAATCACGACTCCACTCAGTTATTATTCAACACTGACTAGTCGCCTTAGTGAAGTCGCTATGCCTTAAAATCAACGTTACCAATTAGCTCATTAGTAATCTCCCTCTTTCGCCACCATTAAAGTCATGGGACACCGCTCGCTGCCATTAAAATCATGAGGCACCGCTGCCACCATTAAAATCTGTTACAAGAACAGAATCAACACTTTTTTTGAAAGTGTACGTAACGTAATCCTAACGATCTTCTTCAGGAAAAAGACGTATGAAGATTCGACCCATGATAACACTCACATTTTTTTCCTCTCTCTCAACTCTCTCTCTCTCCGTGTATCGACTCTCTCTCTCTCTCTCATCGTTTTCCGAAGCTCATCCACCCGACCTCACTCATTCTCTCAAAGCAATTAAATGGACTATTTAAAGAAACACAATCGTTTTCTTACAAAAATAGGTTTATTATTCAAATAACCCAACAAGAAATGAATAAACAGAGCAAAGATTAAAATGCATAATAAATGAATTATCGAGTCAGATACAACTAAACTCTAAACTGCAAAACACTTGATTAAAGAAGTCTCATTATACTAATAGCCTGAAATCCCCAAAATCTCACATTACTCACAAATCAATAAATAAAAGTCATGTAAAAAAAAAAAAACAGTCTACCACATAAAGAGATTGACATTGCAAATGACTTGCATGTTCTTTTCTCAAACTCCCAAGTCCACAGACATCTGTCGAAAGAATTAAACATGATAGAAAACTCCCAAAAATATATGAAATGCAAAACACAATAATGGAAAGTGTAAAATGCATAGCCAAGATATGGCAAACGTAACATAACAAAATAATAATATAAAAGAGGTATGAATATTCATATTAAATCTCCCACACCACTTCAAAAGTTCATAAAGATTAGAAAATCATGGTAAAAATCACAAGTTCAATTTTCTCCCATAAAAACAGAGATTTGAAACTCTACCTTATCTGCCGATTTTCAAAGCCTGGAACGATTCCAAAGCTACGACTGGACAATTGCAGTTCTGTCACGTTAATGAACGATCAAACTCACTTTTAGGGCAGATTTTGTCATAATCTAGATCAAAGTAATGCACGTACTCACGAATATACATAACGCTTGGAAGATCACCTGACCGGTAATATTGCTGAGCTTCTCACGCAGATAGCTGAGGAATCAAACCATTTGCTGAATACAAAGATTTTACATCAAGTCTCTCGCCCTAGTTCCATCTTGCTCCAAAAATTCTTTCATCACATCTTAAAGCATTGAAGCTATGAAATGCATATATGTGTCCTTTAAATATATGTATAACATAATTCTTCACACTTTGGATACGCTTGTCATCACAGAGCCTAAGATCCAGATGAAACACCAAATTAATAAATTCTGATGCTCCGACATAATTTAATCCTGCATCCGGAAAATAAGAATGAAATAACGTTAATCCGGTACGTATTTTGCCCTAGTGTCAGAATTTTTTTTTTCATTTGGCCCTTTCTTTGCATCTTTGGCTTTGCAGTGACAAGCGTAACCTAAGTGTGAAGGACTTGATATGTTAAGAGGGCATTGTGGTTAGTAATTGCACTAACCACAATGCTCTACACACAGACACACACATAAACACACACACACACACACACACACACATATATATATATATATATATATATATATATATATATATATATATATATATATATATATATATATATATATATATATATATATATATATATATATATATATATATATATATATATATATATATATATATATATATATATATATATATATATATATATATATATATATATATATATATATATATATATATATATATATATATATATATATATATATATATATATATATTATTATCACTTTTATATATGATTTTTTTATCACATTCATTTTTACCACAGGTGAAAATAAAAGCAGGGTATAGGTCCTGACCGGTTTCGACTTTATTTCAAGCCATTGACTTGAAGGACTGATACAGAGTGTGAGAAGTCACAAATATATATACTACAAGAACAGTACTGACAGAACATACACAACCGTTAGGGACTCCATATCCCCACTCAGGCCGGTGTCGAGGTAGGAGTGGCCTTTAAAACTCATTTGGCTAAAAATCACAATAGACTCTCTGGGGACATTGCTGATAAACAGACCATACCCACCTCAGATCCACACCTGACAGGTGTCATGGAGCGGAGTTTGGAAACTCATTAACATTACTACCCTCGTACTGTGTTTACAAATATGATAGTCCTATTTTCATACATCTCTACTGCCTACCTTAAAGTTTAAACAATTTACAAATTTCTTTTGATATTAAAGGATCAAGTTTATACATCCCTTGACTGATATTCATATTATGGTTGTAACTTTCTTTTATATAAAGCTAGATTCAATGATGTTCCTTTCCAGTGCATTATTAGAATATACAATCCTTTTGCCCTTCCCAGTTGATAGCATGATTGTTCTCACTAACATGTACAAATATACCACTGTTCCTTGTGCATACCTCACATTTCTTATGTTGTTCAATTCTTTTTCCAGTGCTTTCCCGGTTTGGCCAATATAAAAGTTGTCACAAGACTTACACGGAATTTTATATACACACCCTTTAGTATTGTCTGGGAGTTCTTGATAAGTACATTTTCATTGTTGTATTGTTCTTAAATGCGACATTAACACCAAAATTCTTAAGAAGATGAGGATATCTTTCATATTATTATTATAAGGCAAAACAAGCAAATTTTTGTGTTGTAAGGTTCTTTCTGGTTTTGATACATAGTCTTTTGCCCTTCAAATGCACTGTTTAATACACTATCAGGATATTTCAATTTTTGCCTGCATTCTAATCTTATCTATTTCATCATCAATATATTCAGGGCTACATACCCGTAATGCTCTTAAAAACATAGATGAAAACACTGGCTTTAACCTTATTGCTTTGTCCAGAATAGAAATGCACATAGGAAGAAATATTAGTGGGTTTCTATACACACTATATTTAAACCCACTACTATTTCTTCGTATGAGGACATCCAAAACAGTAAGCACCCATCATTTTCCATTTCCATCGTGAATTTAATTGATGGTACTAATTGATTTAACTTGCAAAAGTTTTTACATCTTGGTTCCCTGGCCATACACAAATTATGTCGTCAACATACCTAAACCATGTTACATTACGTGGGATTATGTTGTTTAATATCTTCTTTTCAAAAATTCCATATATAAGTTACTTAACACTGGGGATAGAGGGTTTCCCATTGCCATACCAAAATTTTGTGAGTAAAATTTACCATTAAATTCAAATTTACAATCTTTTACACATAATTTAATCAGTTCAATTAAAGTAATTTTAGAAAATGGGATATCCAGCTGTGTGTTCTCTAACAATTCAGATAAAAACGCCATCAGATCATCTATTGGCACCTTTGTGAATAGTGATACAACATCAAAACTTACAAGCCTGGATTCACTATTAATCTCTACACTATTTAGTTTATTTATCAGGTCCACATTATTCTTGATATTTGCATTTGAGATGGTACCTACTAATGGGTTGAGAATATCTACTAAGTACTTCTTAGCTTGTATGATGCGGAACCAACTGAACTGATAATTGGCCTGGCAGGAAAGTTTGCTTTGTGAGTTTTATTGTACCATACATGTATGGTAGCGATGGAAGGTCACACACAACTTCTTTATAAGGCTTTCGTTACCTTTTAACAAGTTTTTCACTTTCTTATTGAAACCACTATTCACATTGTCTATCAGGTTCTTATTTAATTCTTTATATGTGTTATCATCACCTAAAAGATTTTGCATTTTTTCTATATATTCACTTTTATTTAAAATTACAAGGGCGCCTGATTTATCTGCTTTTGTCATGTGTATATTTTTATCTTTTTCAGTTCATTAATAGCAACCATAAATCTTTTGAGGGACGTTTGTGGTGTCTGATTTTCATACTTCCATAAATCACTCCTAACCATATTCACTTCTTCATTCGTTAAATCACTATATTTTCCAAATTACACAGTCCTTTAGTTATTTCCACACTGTTCCTTCCGCCAGGAGATAAAGCAAAGTTTAAGCCGTAGCCTAAGGCACTAGTTACATTTCTATCCAGCTGTTTGTTTGATAAGTTGACGACACATTCATGATTGGCGTTGTTGGTCAAGGGCTTCTTTCAATCAACAGTTTCATTTTATTATCGTGTTTACTTTTCAGTTTCCGTTGATTCCTCATCTTCACATGACAATATTCACGTAAAAAGCAGGAATCTCTCAATCTGGTGGTATTGAGGCTTCAAAATGTCGTCTTTTCTCGTGAGATCTTCAAAGTTCTTTTTGGTTTCCAATGTTTTGATGTTGATATGTTTTCCAATATGGCGTTGTATTTCACCGAAGGTTGGTCTTCTAATTTCAGCAAGGATTTGGTTATGAACGATCTTGGTATCACTTGTTCATCCCGACATTCACGTAAAAACCGCAGGTGTTCCTTGTTGGTATGAGCTTGAGTGAGGGCGTCGGCAAATTCTCTGACGGCATATGCCGTCAGAAATTAGAAGACCAACTCGTTCGGTGAAATACAACGTGCTATATTGAAAAAACATATCAACATCAAAACATTGGAAACCAAAAAGAATTTTGAAGATCTCACGAGGAAAAGACGACAAAGTCTCAATCTGACTAGATTGGAGAGATTCCCACGTGAATATTGTGAAGATGAGGAATCATGTATCGGAAACTGAAACGGAAACACGATAATAAAATGAAACTGTTGATTGAAAGAAGCCCTTGGACCAACAACGCCAATCATGAATGTGTCGTCAACTTATCAAACAAACAGCTGGATAGAAATGTAACTAGTGCCTTAGGCTACGGCTTAAACTTTTGCTTTATCTCTGGCGGAAGGAACAGTGTGGAAATAACTAAAGGACTGTGTAATTTGGAAAAATATAGTGATTTAACGAATGAAGAAGGGAACATGGTTAAAAGGGAGTGATTTATAAAGTATGAAAATCAGACACCACAAACGTCCCCAAAAGATTTATGGTTGCTATTAATGAACTGAAAAAGATAAAAATATACACATGACAAAAGCAGATAAATCAGGTGCCCTTGTAATTTTAAATAAAAGTGAATATATAGAAAAATGCAAAATCTTTTAGGTGATGATAACACATATAAAGAATTAAATAAGAACCCGATAGACAATGTGAATAGTGGTTTCAATAAGAAAGTGAAAAACTTGTTAAAAGGTAACGAAAGCCTTATAAAGAAGTTGTGTGTGACCTCTCCATCGCTACCATACATGTATGGTACAATAAAAACTCACAAAGCAAACTTTCCTGCCAGGCCAATTATCAGTTCAGTTGGTTCCGCATCATACAAGCTAGCGAAGTACTTAGTAGATATTCTCAACCCATTAGTAGGTACCATCTCAAATGCAAATATCAAGAATAATGTGGACCTGATAAATAAACTAAATAGTGTAGAGATTAATAGTGAATCCAGGCTTGTAAGTTTTGATGTTGTATCACTATTCACAAAGGTGCCAATAGATGATCTGATGGCGTTTTATCTGAATTGTTAGAGAACACACAGCTGGATATCCCATTTTCTAAAATTACTTTAATTGAACTGATTAAATTATGTAAAAGATTGTAAATTTGAATTTAATGGTAAATTTTACTCACAAAATTTTGGTATGGCAATGGGAAACCCTCTATCCCCAGTGTTAAGTAACTTATATATGGAATTTTTTGAAAGAAGATATTAAACAACATAATCCCACGTAATGTAACATGGTTTAGGTATGTTGACGACATAATTTGTGTATGGCCAGGGAACCAAGATGTAAAAACTTTTTGCCAAGTTAAATCAATTAGTACCATCAATTAAATTCACGATGGAAATGGAAAATGATGGGTGCTTACCGTTTTGGATGTCCTCATACGAAGAAATAGTAGTGGGTTTAAATATAGTGTGTATAGAAAACCCACTAATATTTCTTCCTATGTGCATTTCTATTCTGGACAAAGCAATAAGGTTAAAAAGTCAGTGTTTTTCATCTATGTTTTTAAGAGCATTACGGGTATGTAGCCCTGAATATATTGATGATGAAATAGATAAGATTAGGAATGCAGGCAAAAAATTGAAATATCCTGATAGTGTATTAAACAGTGCATTTGAAGCGGCAAAAAGACTATGTATCAAAACCAGAAAGAACCTTACAACACAAAAAAAAATTTGCTTGTTTTGCCTTATAATAATAATATGAAAGATATCCTCATCTTCTTAAGAATTTTGGTGTTAATGTCGCATTTAAGAACAATACAACAATGAAAAATGTACTTATCAAGAACTCCCCAGACAATACTAAAGGGTGTGTATATAAAATTCCGTGTAAGTCTTGTGACAACTTTATATTGGCCAAACCGGGAAAGCACTGGAAAAAGAATTGAACAACATAAGAAATGTGTGAGGTATGCACAAGGAACAGTGGTATATTTGTACATGTTAGTGAGAACAATCATGCTATCAACTGGGAAGGGGCAAAAGGATTGTATATTCTAATAATGCACTGAAAGGAACATCATTGAATCTAGCTTTATAAAAGAAAGTTACAACCATAATATGAATATCAGTCAAGGGATGTATAAACTTGATCCTATAATATCAAAAGAAATTTGTAAATTGTTTAAACTTTAAGGTAGGCAGTAGAGATGTATGAAAATAGGACTATCATATTTGTAAACACAGTACGAGGGTAGTAATGTTAATGAGTTTCCAAACTCCGCCTCCATGACACCTGTCAGGTGTGGATCTGAGGTGGGGTATGGTCTGTTTATCAGCAATGTCCCCAGAGAGTCTATTGTGATTTTTAGCCAAATGAGTTTTAAAGGCCACTCCCTACCTCGACACCGGCCTGAGTGGGGATATGGAGTCCCTAACGGCTGTGTATGTTCTGTCAGTACTGTTCTTGTAGAATATATATTTGTGACTTCTCACACTCTGTATCAGTCCTTCGTCAATGGCTTGAAATAAAAGTCGAAACCGGTCAGGACCTATACCCTGTTTCTTATTTTTCACCTGTGGTAATGTGTGATATATATATATATATATATATATATATATATATATATATATATATATATATATATATATATATATATATATATATATATATATATATATATATATACATATATATATATATATATATATATATATATATATATATATATATATATATACATACATATATATATATATATATATATATACATATATATATATATATATATATATATATATATATATATATATATATATATATATATATATATATATATATAAATATATATATATATATATATATATATATATATATATATATATATATATATATATATATATATATATATATATATATATATATATATATATATATATATATATATATATATATATATATATATATATATATATAGACATACATATATATACATACATATATATATATATATATATATATATATATATATATATATATATATATATATATATATATATATATATATATATATATATATATATATATATATATATATATATATATATATATATATATATATATATATATATATATATATATGTACATATATATACATATATATATATATATATATATATATATATATATATATATATATATATATATATATATATATATATATATATATATATATATATATATATATATATATATATATATATATATATACATATATATATATATATATATATATATATATATATATATATATATATATATATATATATATATATATATATATATATATATATATATATATATATATATATATATATATATATATATATATATATATATATATATATATATATATATATATATATATATATATATATATATATATATATATATATATATATATATATATATATATATATATATATATATATATATATATATATATATATATATATATATACATATATATAAAGATAAAATCCAGGAAGAAACAGAAACACTGGAGTGCTGCGAGGCCTTTCGACTAAGGTCCTTTAGTTAGCAAAAAGGACATGGCGTCAAAAGGCTCCTGCACATCATCTTCAGTAATGTTCTTCATGGATTTTATCTTTATTTATATATTCATCACGTTCCATAGTTTCGTGATTCAGTTATACATATATATATATATATATATATATATATATATATATATATATATATATATATATATATATATATATATATATATATATATATATATATATATATATGTATATATATATATATATATATATATATATATATATATATATATATATATATATATATATATATATATATATATATATATATATATATATATATATATATGTGTGTGTGTGTGTGTATATTCATATTCGTAAAATAAAAATAATATATATATATATATATATATATATATATATATATATATATATATATATATATATATATATATATATATATATATATATATATATATATATATATATATATATATATATATATATATATATATATATATATATATATATATATATATATATATATATATATATATATATATATATATATATATATATATATATATATATATATATATATATATATATATATATATATATATATATATATATATATATATATATATATATATATATATATATTATTATTTTTATTTTACGAATATCATAACTCTTAAGAACTTTATTTGGAAAATACTAGACAGTAGGGGAGATAGGCATACATATGGACCTAAAAGCCGCAGGAGAGTTTTAGCCATTAACGGTCTCATCCTCTTACAAGGATGGGCCTTTATATGTCCCATGGGAACACACTTGTGCGGTAGATAGCTGTTTTCCTGTCTTTATATTTAGATTCAATCTATCTCCAACTGAATTCTTTCGACCCTTTTCTGGCTCCACCTATTTCTTAATCCTCAGGTGCATGCCGATGTTGCAGCCCGAAGAGATGCTCCCAGCAGCAACCGAGACCTTAAAAGCTGGGATCACTGTCACCTTCAGTTCAGTTCAACTCCGACTAGCAGGCATTACTCACTGGTGACATTTGCCTGAACAACCCAGAGCCTGGTGACTTTGGAACTCACACTTTCTCACACTTTCCCACACTGGATTGACAGTGCTAATTCTCGGACGTCGCCGATAACTTGGGTCACATCGACATAAGGTTGTGTGTGCAAGCAAAACGAGGAAGCAACGAAGGTATGTGCCCTGGAGGGGGAAATAGTTGGCCAGTATCTTTTTCTTTGACTCGTTTTATCATCTCTTTCTCGCACATTTTACCATCTCAGTAACTGCTTGTCTCTTCAACTTAAACAGTGAATCTGCTATCCTAATGTGTTATTATTTGACAGTGCATACCGTAATTCTCAACCCGTGCTAGCAAGTGAGTAGAGTAAAGTATCTCCTAATTCTTGCATTTAATCAATTATAGAGAAAGTGTAATCTCAGTGTTAGTCTTACCTAGCCGTGCTTTTGGGTTTCTGAATGCCTGAAAAATCCGCCCCACCTGGGCCGATAGAAATATTGCCGAAATGGTTTTAAGGACCACTTGTGCGTGGCCAGTAGTCGTAAAGTGACGCGTTTTCCATTTCATTCATTCATTTCTGGTGAGTAATTTCCAAGTTATTTAATTTAGTGAAAGTGTCCCATTTTCCTCTGGTAATTTTTTCCATGTAGAGAATGTAAATAATAAATTACTGTTAAGAAATTCGCTTTCACTTAGTGACCTTCAATCTAGTCCTTAATCTTCCTTTCTATCAATTTATGGGCTTACCAGCTTTTTTTGAAGGCTAAAAGCATTACCTGAGAGTCCAGTACGTATTCTGTCCCACTGCAAGCCTGTGACTATATATATATATATATATATATATATATATATATATATATATATATATATATATATATATATATATATATATATATATATATATATATATATATATATATATATATATATATATATATATATATATATATATATATATATATATATATATATATATATATATATATATATATATATATATATATATATATATATATATATATATATATATATATATATATATATATATATATATATATATATATATATATATATATATATATGTTTGTATGTGTGTATGCTTGTCCATGCTTCTGTGTGTTATAGCAATCCACTGGCAACGCTTGACCAATCTAGACAGAATTTGGCACGTGGCCATCATTTGACCCAACTTAGATAAAAGGGTAGGTTTCAAACCCGTAACTCCTTCCCCCTTCCCCCATCCCCTTCCCATTTCCCCTTCCCTTTGTAACTTTTATGGTAACAGCTTGGCCAAGCTAAACAAAATCTGGCAAATGACAATCATTTGACCCAATTTAGATAATATGGTAGATGTCAAGACTTTACCGCCTTCCCCTTCCCCCTTCCCTTTGTAACTTATGTGGTAAACGCTGGACTGATCTAGACAAAATTTAGCACGTGGCCATCATTAGACCCATCTTAGTTAATAGGGTAGGTTTCAAACCTGTACCACCTTCCCCTTCCCTTTCCCCCAACCCCCTTTCCTTTGTACCTTATGTGGTAAACACTTGACTAATCTAGACAAAATTTGGCATGTGGCCATCATTTGACCCAGTTTAGATATTGGGTCAGGTTTCAAACCCATACCCCCTTCTCCATCCTCCAGCCCCCTTCCTCCTTCCATTGTAACAAACTGTAACCGCTTGACTGACGTAGACAAAATTTGGGACATTGACATCATTTCACCCACCTTAGATGAAAGGGTAGGTTTCATACCCATACCCCCAACCCCTTCCCCTTCCCCCACCCCCCTTCCCTTTTCCCTTTGTAACCTATGCGGTCACTACTTGACCGATCTAGACAAAATTTGGCACGTGGCCGTCATTTGACCCAACTTAGATTATAGGGTAGACTTCAAACCCGTTTCCTCTTTCCCATCCCCCTTCCCCTTACCTTTGTAACTTATGTGGTAACCAACTGACCAATCTAGAGAAAATTTTGAACCAACTTAGGTAACTGAACAGGCTTCAAATCCGCACCCCCTCCCTTCCCTGTCACATTTCCCTTCCCTTTGTAATTTATGTGGCAGATAAACTCTCCAGGTTTATCATACCTCATTTCATGTACACGAGAACATAATAATATATTATTTAAAATGCTTTTCAGTCACCACAGTAACATCTGGATAAAGGGGACAGTCACCACAGTAATATCTGGATTAAAGTGACAGTCACCTTAGTAATACCTGGATAAAAGGGAGAGACAGCCTGTTAATACTTGGTCAAAGGTGACAGGCAATACCTGAATAAAAGGGACAGTCATACAAGTAATACATTGATAAAAAGGACAGTCATCACAGTAATACCTGGATAGAAGGGACAGAGCACAGTAATAATTGGTTAAAGGGGACAGACAGCACAGTAATATCCGGTTAAAGGGGACAGACAGCATAGTAATACCTGGATAAAAGGGACAGTCACCACATTAACACCCAGATAAATGAGGCAGACACCACAATAATACCTGGTTAATGGTGACAAGCAGTACAGTAATACCTGGTTAAAGGTGACAAGCAGTAGAGTAATACCTGATAGAGTAATACCTGATTAAAGGTGTCAGATAGTACAGTAATTCCTGGACAAAAGAGACAGTCACCACAGTAATATCTAAATAAAAGAGACACTCACCATAGCAATAACTGAATAAAAGAGACAGACACCACACTAATTACTTGATAAAAGTGAGTTACCACAGTAATATTTGGATGAACAGGACATAAATCACAGCAATATCTGGTTAAAGGTGCCAGACAGAGTAATAACTGGATAAAATGGATAGTCAACACAGTACTACCTGGAAAAGTGGACATACAGCACAGTAATAACTGAATAAAAGGGACAGTCACCATAATAATACCTGAATAAAAGGGACAGTCACCACAGTGATACCTGGATAAACGGGACAGACAGCACAGTAATACCTGGTTAAAGGGAACAGACAGCACACTGATACCTGGTTAAAGGTGACAGACAGCATAGTAATACCTGGATAAAAGGGACAGCCACCACAGTAATACCTGGATAAGAGGGACAAACAATAACAGTACAGTAATACCAGGTTAATGGTGTCAGACAGCACAGTAACACCTAGGTAGAAGGGACAGTCACCACAGTAATATGTAGATAAAAGGAATAGTCACCACTGCAATACCTGGTAAAAGGGAGAGTCACCACAGTAATACATAGATAATAATGATGGTAGACGCAGTAATACCTGGAGATAAAATGGACAGTCATCACAGTAATACCTGGATAAGGGTACAGAGCACAGTGATACTTGGTTAAAGGGGACACACAGCACAGTAATACCTGGTTAAAGGGGACAGACCACATAGTAATACCTGGATAAAAGGGACAATCACCACATTATTACCTGGATAAAAGTGACAGAGAGCACAGCAATACCTGGTTGAAGGTGACAGGCAGAACCGTAATACCTGATTAAAGGTATCAGATAGCACCGTGTTCCTGGATAAAAGGGATAGACACCACAGTAATATCTAGATAAAAGGGACAGCCACGACAGTAATATCCTGATGAAAAGGACAGACATCACAGTAATTTCAGACAAAAGGAACAGTCACTACAGTGATATTTGGATGAATGGGGACAGTCGCCACTGCATTGCCTGGATAAAAGGGACATACATCACAGTATTACCTGGTTAAAGGCGACAGACACAATAATACCTGGATAAAAGGGACAATCACCACAGTAATACCTGGATAAAATGGACAGCCAACACAGTACTACCTGGATAAAAGGGACAATCACCACAGTAATACATGGATAAAATGGACACCAACACCTTACTACCTGGATAAAGGGGACAGACAGCACAGTAATAACTGGATAAAAGGGACAGCCACCATAATAATACATGGATAAAAGAGACAGACAGCACATTAATACCTGGTCAAAGGTGACAGACAGTATAGTAATAGCTGGATAAGAAGGACAAACAGTACAGTAATACCTGGTTAAAGGTGACAGGCAGTACAGTAATACATGGTTGATGGTGTCAGACACCACAGGAATACCTGCATAAAAGGGACAGTCACCACAGTAATACCTGGATAAAAGGGACAGTCACGACAATAATACCTGTATAAAAGGGACAGCCACCACAGAAATACCTGGATAAAAGGGAGAAACAGAACAGTAAAACCTGGATAAAAAGGACTTTCACCACAGTAATTTATGGATGAAAGGGACAGCCATCACAGTAATGTCTGAATAAAAGGGACAGTCACCATGTAATACCTGGATAAAAGGGAGAGACAGAACAGTAATACTTGGATAAAAAGGACTTTCACCACAGTAATTTATGGATAAAAGGGACAATCATCACAGTAACATCTGGATAAAAGGGACAGACAGCAACAGTAATAGTTGGTTAAAGGTGAAAGACATAACAGTAATACCTTATAAAAGGGACAGTCATCACAGTAATAAAAAGGACTGAGAGAACAGTAATACCTGGATAAAAAGGACAGTCACCACAGTAATTTCTTGATAAAAGGGATAGTCACCACAGTTAATTTGTGGATGAAAAGGACAAACAGCACAGTAATATCTGGATATAAGGGGCAGTCACTACAGTAATACCTGTCAGTTCACTTACTACTGTTCGAAGGGTGAATGTCAGCATGGAAAAAGTAAAACTGTCAGTTGCACCGTCAACACAAACCCGTCCCTCTTCCCTCTCCCTTCACCTCCCCCTCACCTTTCCCTTTTCCCTCCCCCTGCATGGAGGCTGTCTTTCAGAGTTTTCTCAGACAATGTCTGGTTGGTCAACTAGTATATATATATATATATATATATATATATATATATATATATATATATATATATATATATATATATATATATATATATATATATATATATATATATATATATGTGTGTGTGTGTGTGTGTGTGTGTGTGTGTGTGTGTGTTGTGTGTGTGTGTGTGTGTGAGTGTGTGTGTGTCATACTTCATACCACAAACTCTTGAAATATTAAAGATTTCAAAATAACCTCCAATATAACCGCTACCTAAAAGACATTCCCTAGTTCAAGACTGAACTCTCTAGTGTGAGTTACGGTGTTGTGACATTTCTTTTGATTATAATTGCAGCGTCTAAGGACTATCAACAGGCAGAGGTTGTTATATCCGTTAGGTTTTCCTTTTTCAAGGAGTGCATATTGATAGCAAATCGTATTACCGAACGATAAGAGAGAGACTGGCAGACAAGCACATACAGAAAGAGAGGGGGTGGGTGATTAATACATAATTCAGCTTTCATTTCTCAGCTTTCAATCAGGAATCAAAGGAAAGACTCGCCCTAGTTCTAAAAACACATGAAATATCAATTTGAGAGTAAAAACAGTTCCTACTACCATTGATTCACGGCTGAAGAGCAACTTGGTGAAAATGGGCTACAATGAGATTTAAACATTAATTTCGGTTACTGATAATTCTTTCCTTTGTGTAACTATTTCATAACTTACAGGGTAAAGAAAACTCTCTTGATATCTTTTCGTGCCAGAGCAGGGAAAATCAAAATTGATTCAAATGTCTTTAGATATTCCTGAGATACCAAGGAATTCAGCAGTCCTCTATGCCTGAAAACATGGATATCATTGAATTACCCTAGAATCCTGAAATTTCATTGCTTTTGCAGTACAGGTAACAGAAAAAAATAGAACTATTAACAGAATAAAAATGTTTCATCGCACAAACTGAGATCAAAATAATGATTTCGCTGTTTACACAGACACAGGCAGTAAAACTCCTTCAGCCTGGGTGTGTACATAAAAATTTGTAAATAAAACGATATAGATGAGCTATTCGTGCCATTTGCATCTAGAATACTAATTTTTCTTCTTTCCTTTGTATTTACCGAATTATTACCCGACTGCAATATAAAAACAGGATTTTTACATATTTAAAGTAAGACTACTGAACAATAATTAGGCTTACAATGACGACCCTGTATCGGATAGCCAAAGCTTTCTCTGTCCATACTGTCTAGTAACCAAAGGGCCCAAAGTCAATCTATACTCGCCTGAAATAGTTTGCTTATCTTATAATGTATCATGACCATGCTCTTCGAACGGATTTTTTTACTCGAATTACGCTACCCTACCCACACAGGATGGGGTAAAATAAAATGATGCGTGATCAACTTTTTGACTTCTTTTATTTGATGTAACATAATGTATCGTTTTAAACAATTCCGTTCTATAAATAATAATACTACTTCACTGGGTACAAGAGTACCCTTCTTCTCGATTTGGACCCTTCGGACGAATGATATGTATGGAAGAGAATGAGAATTTCACTATGGCAGTACTTCAACCATTGAAATTAAATTGGAAAGAAATATCCTAACGTTAAACGTGCTTTAGGATTTATTCAGGACACGGACGCCTTCTCATGGGGATAAGCGAGCAATAGCTCTTCTGCACTGAAAAGCTAAACATATTTTCATTTATATGCATGAGAAAATGTCTGCCATTGATCGATGTATATGCTGGTAAGATTGATCTCTCCTCTTTCTCATATTTCCTGCTAGCCTATTCATTTTTATAGCTAATCCCATTTTTTCTTACTTTCTATCGAAGAAAAGGGCATAACTGAAGTGTGTTTAATGCCACTTTAACAGTCTGAAAAATGTTGCTGCATCCTTTCAAAAGTATTCGATAGTTATTCTGGCTTTGTTACCAGCCGTTGTTCCATTCATTCTCTATTGTATTAGTATTAAAGTACGATCTTTTGAACATCATTTCATTTTTATATCTTTTCCTTTCGTCGAGTACCTCACGATCACTTATTATTTGATGTTATTATGAGAAAAGTGTCAAACTTAAGGCTGTGAAAGTAAAGAAAAAAGCAAAGACCACAGAGAGTTGTGGATTTCAAACGAATGGAGTTCTTTTTTTTATGACGAGAACAGAGTTTTCATAACTTTCTTCATCACATAAGAGACTGGAAGCAACTTTCAGCATAATTTTGTTTAAGGGTAGCTAATAAGGGTAACAGGATTTAGGTGAAATAATCCAACTCCATAAGTTGGTCTATTACTCAGAAAAATTAATTTTTAAACCTTTTGACAAACATTCTGAAGAAAAGAAGCCCCTGATTATCAGTGTATCGTGAAAATTTACACAGGTATTTTTGTTTTGCAATTCTCTCAAAGTCTGGCTAACAGTGGTGAAAATTCATCGTCAACCTCCGAGTGGCCTTTGTACTAAATTTTAAAAAGCTGGAGGGAAATATTCTTGTTTATGGATTAATCTCTGCCCTTGAAAAAATGGCAAATTAAACCAATATTCGTTATAATATTCTACCGCAGGTATCCACGCATTAATATTCCATCAAACTCAAAAATGAATAAGTTGTTGGAACTGAAACGGACTTGTGACCTAGAAAAATAGGTTGTGTATATATTTTCATTGTTTCAGTTAAAGCAAAAACCGTTTGTAGACAACAATTTTGACAAGTTTCATGAACATCTGAGGGGGAATATAACACGTTTTAGTTAATCTGTGCCCTTAAAAAAAGTTAACGTAAAATCATTTATATAAATATCCATTCAAAACAGCGTCGAATTCAGAGGACCAGAGAACTGTTATTTTCTATTATGATAGAATTTTAGAAATAAAATGATAAAACGCCTAATCTTGAAAATGACCTGGGACTTCAAAAATGTGTTATGGTAAGAAAACTATATTCCATAACAGAGATTCTGAGGAAAAGACTCTAAATATCATTCTTTCCTAGAACTATTGAAAATTACAAGCATTTAAGACTTTACAATGACTTGCGATCTTAGAAATTAGATCGAGGTAAAAGAAATTAAGACTATAATGACCGCCCCCCAGGTATTAACCAATGCAGAATCATCAAAATTAGAGAAAGACAAAATTCTCTCTCGAAAAATGACTTGTGCCATTGAAAAATACTTCGAAGACAAAAATAGCTGAAACAAATACCATGAGACGAGAGACTTCTGTCAATATCTTTCAGCTATGAAGTAAGAAATGTTAGAATTTGGGCCATTAAGCTGACCTTTAAAATAGTCAGGGGCAAAATATTTAGAAAAAAATGTCTGCCAACTGCAAGGGAAAGGGTATTATACGATTAAAAACTAGTAATAATAAAATAGTAAGTCGTAATGCCATAATAATAATAATAATAATAATAA
The DNA here is from genome assembly GCF_040412425.1 of Macrobrachium rosenbergii. Classification (NCBI taxonomy): domain Eukaryota; kingdom Metazoa; phylum Arthropoda; class Malacostraca; order Decapoda; family Palaemonidae; genus Macrobrachium; species Macrobrachium rosenbergii. The sequence continues at coordinate 69,952,014 of NC_089741.1, forward strand.
TAATAATAATAATAATAATAATAATAATAATAATAATATCTCGGAAGGACACCTTCTTTTAGGCAACCTTCATTGAAAAGAATGGCACTCTGTACGCCGTTCAGCTTATATTTTGCCTTCTCAACTTGGAGTGTAAGTTTCTTCGTTTCGTCAGGTAAATCATAAAGCAGCTGTTCTTGCTACCATTGAAGGAGGTGAATGGCACCAGGGGTACACGCACGGAGTATTTATTACCAAAAACAGGTTGACAAAAGAAGGCTGGTGGGGTTGCGGGGAAGTTCATTGGTCAGTCATAATCCCGGCTGACTTGAGGGACGAGGGCGCTAATTGTTCAGAACAGGGGGCTCTACTTATGGTGGTCGGCAGAAAGAGGGTTTCCTAAGTAATATTCAGAGTAGGTTTCCACCGTAGAATTGCGAGGGCCTCCTTATATCGTTGGCGGCGTTGGTCCGTGTCGCCGTCAAGGATTCTGGTATTCCTTACGATCTGTTGGCATCCATTTGATAAACGACTCTTCTCGTCTTCATGGGGTCACTGCAGACTGAGGGGCTGTTCTTCATGAAGCACTGGCCAGTCCTCCGATACTTATAACAGCTTTCGTAGAAATGATTTAAACTTGGGACATGAAAAGCGACCTTATAAAAATAATGTTTTTGTTTAGGAGAATGTTAGTATATTAGATAAAAAGAGAACTTTTTTTTTACAACATCAGCAGTCATCTAAAACTTAAAAGAAAATAACGGAAACAGACTTATCAAAAAGTGAGAACTATGTAAATATTTAGTGTTTATTTTCAATACTTATGAGGTATGGTAATATCTCAGTTCAACTGGCAAAGGCGACAGAGGGAGAAAGAGGATGGGAGAGAGATGAGGGAAAAGGCTGGCAGATAAGTAGACAGCAAGACATAGACGTCCAATAAAACCGAATGAGAATGAAATATCAGTAATTAAACTTTTATGTAATCTGGATATTAAAGCCTTTGAATTTCCAAACACAATACTGAGAGTTCGTTTCAGTCCGCTTGATAAAAGGGAACAGATAATAAAAGGAATTCCATAAGGAATTTAGAAAGGAAAGATAGTGTTCCATGACAGAAAAAATAATTTCCATATAGATCTAGTATCATTTATCTAGAAAGCTAATAATGAGGTGGACATTTTTCAGTTCTCTGTACTAATTTATGCAAATTTACCAGATAAGTAATTTTAAGCAAAATAAAATCGCAAAATCTTCAAACTAAAAGATCGGTACAAGGTGTCCTGGCTTATGAAAAAATATCAAAGTGATATATGCAAATATGATAATTTTTTTTTTATTTAGACATGACCGTAAACAAATATCTGTAAAAGAATGAAGGATCCTAATTGCACGACTAATTTGCGGTAATGGTCCTAGATAATGGAGAAGTTTAACTATAGGATAGGTTGCTGGTTCTGCATTAAGACGGAATCTAACCACTCAATAACATATTCTGTAATGGAAAACGCAAAACCCTCTTTCTGCCTCTCGACCTGTCTCTCTCTTTTCACGAATGCATAAAGAAGCAAGAAAACTCTAGCATATATACGTTGTAAAATATCAAGGAACATTAAACAGCAAGCAACTTTAATTTCCCATCAACTCACAAAGAGAGACTGCAAAAGTTGGAATGAGGAAAGACCAAGAGACAAACTACTTCTCGACCTCAACACATAAGACATTCTGACCAGGTAATTACGTCTTTTCATTTCAGCCGTTGTCTAATATTTAGCGTTGTAGGTGGAGTCTTCATTCAAAAAATACTAGTATATATTCGCTATCAGAGTTGTTAGTGTTTTGGTTATAAATTTTGACTTTTTTATGGTTTTAGAACTCTGTTTTTGATATCCATATTGCCCCATATGTCTTAAGATTATTATTCAACAAAAATAATTTTAGACTTTATTTATAATTTTAGCAATTACACACACACCACACAAATATATATATATATATATATATATATATATATATATATATATATATATATATATATATATATATATATATATATATATATATATATGTATATATATATATATATATATATATATATATATATATATATATATATATATATAAATATATATATATATATATATATATATATATATATATATATATATATATATATATATATATATATATATATATATATATATATATATATATATATATATATATATATATATATATATATATATATATGTATATATATATATATATATATATATATATATATATATATATATATATATATATATATATATATATATATATATATATATATATATATATATATATATATATATATATATATATATATATATATATATATATATATATATATATATATATATGTATATATATATATATATATATATATATATATATATATATATATATATATATATATATATATATATATATATATATATATATATATATATATATATATATATATATATATATATATATATATATATATATATATATATATATATATATATATATATATATATATATATATATATATATATATATATATATATATATATGTATATATATATATATATATATATATATATATATATATATATATATATATATATATATATATATATATATATATATATATATATATATATATATATATATATATATATATATATATATATACACATACATATATATATATATATATATATATATATATATATATATATATATATATATATATATATATATACACACATATATATATATATATATATATATATATATATATATATATATATATATATATATATATATATATATATATATATATATATATATATATATATATATATATATATATATATATATATATATATATATATATATATATATATATATATATATATATATATACATATACATATACACTTAAGTACTAGATATCACAAAAATTATGACTGAGTGTATCTGGAAGCAAAAAAACAGCCATTAATGTAAATGATATAAACAGTGCAATAACCATATATTGCCGGGCTTTCCGCTACAGTAACTCATAAACATTACTGCTGGTTAACTGAATAAACTGAAAGAACGAAGAGATAGACAGAAAGGAAAAGGCAATAGATTTTATTGATTAGGTAAATCTAGATGACAAAATAAAGTTAACGTATTTATAAGAGATACAGACACTCATAAGAGAGAAACAGGGAGAGAGATAGACAGATAGATAAAGAGAGAGAGAGAGAGAGATGGAGAAAAAGAGGGAGGGAAGGGGGTAGGTGCCTACAGTTTAATAATGCACAGATGTCAGAGAAGAGGATGTGAAGACCAAAATACCCACGCTTGTCTTTAGTCGTTAAGAAAGAAAGGTACCCGGCGCTTGAATAATTAAGATATTATTCACGAACCTTTTCTTTTGAGTAGTTGCTTTTCATTCTAATCCCTCGGCTCTTCTCAGACCGTTTCGTTATTTTTAGTCTGGCACCAACCAGAGCTTCATGAGCTTCTGTTCCATTCAGTGTTTATTTCTGCTCATGAATAAAATACAAAAAAAAAAAAAAAAAAATAATAAAATAAAATAAAATGGTTTGAAGTATGACCTCTAACGGGATGGATTGCTGTGTCAACGTTTGCTTTTTAAGGCTCTCTCAGAGGAAAACAAAACATCCCCAAAAAGCCAAAACAGAAAATTTATCCATATTACTCATCAACGCAGAGGAACCAGTTAAAGTTTCTCGCTCTCTCTCTCTCTCTCTCTCTCTCTCTCTCTCACACACACACACAAGCACACACAAACACACATTCACGCACTAGATCACAAAGGTAAGCACAAACAAAAACACACACACTCTTTCTCTCTCTCTTTGGATAATATTTTTTCAGTAGATCAGTTATTACCTTACCTCAAAAAAAGAGAGAGAGAGAGAGAGAGAGAGAGAGAGAGAGAGAGAGAGAGAGAGACTTCATCCAACAACGCTATATAAAAGTTTATGGGACTAAGACTGAAAAGGACACATTAAAGTAACGGACGTGACAATTCAGGGCGTAATGGAAATTGAAAATGCTATATTTAAATATCTTATTGTAAGCAAGATCAACGTTGGACATTATGTTAATAAAATCGATTAACAACATGTGAAGAGTTTATTATTTTCTTCGCATGAGCACACTTCAATAGGTACATACTGGAAAATTTATCATATTTTACCGCATTGAAGTAAGGACTTCATATGAATTTGAGAATAAGCGTAAAATAAAAGTTTTTATTCATCTATTATTTCACATTGATACTTGTTTTATTATGTGAATAAACCTTCAACCCCGATGAACTTGTAGATGTCAGTTCAGTATTTATTTCTACTTCAATGTTTAATGTGGGTATAATTCTCTATTACAAATAGCTCTGGTTCATTTTTTGCAACAAAAATCCTTTGCTTGGACATTTTACCAAATCAGTATTGTCTCTCTTTTTTACTGATATTTTTTTCAGATTACAACAGAATTAATATACAATTATCTAATCAATCTAATAATGATCACAACAGCTGGTAAGAACGACAGATGATATGTAGAAGTAAGTGTGCTCGTGCAATGCAGCAATGAAATTCTGTCATTAGTGAATTGTTACAATATCTGTCATTTGAAGAAGGCTTATCAAAGTGAGAGCGTGGCTTTTATCTTCACGAAAGTGGGTAGCTGATGACGTTATGTTTCAGCGGCTCTGCGTTACAACTTTTCCTGAAGTTATAGCGTAATTCTTCACAAAACATATCAATTTAGATGCTATCATATGCACAAGAGATATGGATCTTTTATATTTCATATGGCTGAATGTATGTGATATGCAGACTTATGACATTTCAAAAGGACAAAAATTAAACAAAAAATTACTCGTTGGCGGGATTCAGTGTAAATCATTAGAGGTCAAAACAAGTTGTCGTTTCTCAAGGACATTTTTTCCTGCCTAAATGTTTTTTTTGTAGATTGCGTGGGAGAGGATTGCCGGAGGAGAGATTTCAAGTTGAAATCTCCATTTTCAGCTTTGGCGAACATTTTACATTTACCAGTGTATCAATAGATATTCTACGTGCTATCCAGTACATCCTGAATAAGAAAATTAATTTTACAATATATTAACAAATGTCACTTATTAAGCATGTATAACATACATATGTGATCATAAATTGAAATTTTTTTTTCTTAAGGGCACAGCATTGATCGAAAAAGGTATAAAAAAAATTATTTGTAATATTTTTTTGGCATAATTATACCTTCCTTATTCTACACGAAAGACTAAAGTTACCAATATGTTAAAAGAATACCAAAAATTAACATTTTTGAGGCGTGCGTCTCTTTAATGAACCCCTAAAAAACTGAAAGCAAATCCCAGTGTCCGTATAGATAAAAAGCCAATGCTTATTATTTCTTACATAATTTCCATTTCAGAAATGTGACCATTATCCGCTATTAATGAAAATGAAGTTATACAAAACAAGTAGAGTAATCGTTTGGGCCTCCGAGTTTCTCTTCTTAACCCAGGTACTGTGAGGATTCAGTAAAAACGACTCTTGACTGAACGGTCCAGGAGAACCATCGACTAGTGATATTTTGTTCCGTTTTCCTATGCATTGATAAATTACTATCCAATAAAAGAGAGAGCAAAAAGATAATATATATATTTATATATATATATATATATATATATATATATATATATATATATATATATATATATATATATATATATAATCACAGCACAAACTGGAATTTGACACGCATAATTTATAGCAGCGGGAATCGTTATAATGAACGGGGGCAAATTCCTGAGAAGTATGCTAGTATTGCACCAGCCCCAGTTCTTTTGCCATACCTCAAGGTTAGGTTAGGTTGGGTTAGGTTAGGTTTGATATGTAACTCAAGAGTAATTTGTGTGTGGGAAACATAATGAGATTATTTTCAAGAAAATTCGAATATGGAGTTTAAAAGATTCCTAATTTTCCTATCATTTTGGCGTTAGAAGGGTTTGTCAGCCTTCTTATTGGAACAAAAATATCTTTCACAAACGTTCTTGAAAACTATGTTTTATTACAAACAAGAAAGAAATTCTAAGATGCCGGAGGAAATCATTTCGCCTGTTAGCAAAGCAAATCCTGTTTCTGTTGTAGAACAGATTCTCAGTTCCTCAGCCATCACTCCCGAGAGAGCTGTAAGTTAATCAGCTGGCACGAAAAGCATGTAACCTGACGCCTACTGACAGGACTTGATCAATGTGTTCGGTGCAGCTTTCTTCAACAGGTTTAATATTGTTTTAAGTTATTTACGTACACCTGTATACTATAAATTACATGAAACCAATCTATAAATAATATGAATAGATGCAGCACAGAATACGATATAGATATTAAAATATAGGAAGATTTCAGGAAACCATCACAACTAACGAAACATCATTGTGAATTTTACAAAGGTAAACGTTGATTCATCTGCTTCTGGCACAAGGAAAAAAAGTTCTGTTGCACTGATATCGTTCAAACATTATAAAAAGAAGAAGAAGAAGAAGAAGAAGAAGAAGAAGAAGAAGAAGAAGAAGAAGAAGAAGAAGAAGAAGAAGAAGAAGAAGAAAGCAGTCGTGAACGTATCAGCCGTATAAGTGAAAAAAAACTGTTCAATCCTTATAAGAGTCAAGGTGCCACTGGTTGATTATAGCAATGGTTGATTCTAAACAACGTTTTAAAATGATGTTCACCGCCTGCGTTAGTTTTCTTATCATTTGCATCATCATTTACAAGGACAGTGACTCTCCCATGTAATATCCAAGAAGAATAAGAGAGCATACCAGTATGTACTGACAACAATTACACCCTCTCGGTGTCAGAACTCAATTTCAAAGAAATTACTTGAACATGGCCAACGCTCGACACTCACAGCTTGGAGTGTTTTCCTTTAGATGTCTAAAGTGTGCTACATTCATAGACCCACGTTCATTTATTCAAATATATGATTAAGGTTGATTAAATAAATAATTTTCTTCTGATATAATGCAACTGGCATTGAAACACCTTTTTAAGTATAATCCAATTTATATTCAAAAGAGTTTGGTAATTTGCCTTCCTGGCAATGTGACGCAAAAATAGTTTTTAGCGATTTTAATAAATATTCAAAAGAAATGTCATTGGAGGTGGTGTACATGAATTGCAATAGAACCAGGAAAATATTTTCTTGCATAAACATCTGTATTTTGTCTCTTTTGTGGTATTAACTATACTGTCTTTTTTGTAGCAGCGAGAAGTTTATTCAAACTACAGGTGCTCCTCTACTTACGAACGAGTTATGTTCCACCCGGCTGTTCGTATCTTGATTCGCTTGTAAGTACTTGATATGCGCAGAGTCGATATGTATAGCATCATTCAGGTTTGTCAAACTAAAACACAATACTGTTACTCTGCTGTATTTTATAGAGCATTTTATTAATAAGAATGATACATAAAACCTAAATACATTAGGCAAATTATGATAATAATAGAGTAAAGTACAGTTTTTCTTACCTTTGAACAAATTTTAATTTATGATCACGGTTGTTCGTATTTCTGAAAGCTTGCAACCTGGAAGTTTATAAGTAGAGGAGCGTCTGAACACAAACAATGAATATGGAGATAGACTCTGTCTCATGAGAATCTGAAGACCTTATTCAAACTAACATTCTTAATTTGTGTATATTGTAAACAAACCTGATTTCAGAAGAGATATTTTTAATTCTGATAATGGATGAAGCTGATCAGTTTCATGCGCTCATTATTTTCATAACTTTGAGTAGCTGACTAGCCTACTGGGGACAACGACCGATACCTTCAGTGGGAAAGAAATATCTAATTTGTTGTTCTATATTGCTATATATGTTTGAGTCATATGATAAGGATTTCATTGACAAGTAATTAGAAACAGAAGTAAAGGCTATTGGCAGACCGTGAATAAATGAATTGATAAAATATTTTGTCAATAAAGATTGTCCGCAAATATATTTCATAAAAATCACCACTAAAGGAATTATGAAAGCTTAGAATTAGAAAAACACTTAAACTCTAAATTCAAAAGATATCTTGAAGAAATTCCATCCATCTTTTTAACATACTATATTTGAAAGAAAAGAGAAGTCAGGATAGCCATATTATCATCGCCTTTCAAATCCTTATGCCATATAGAATGTACCGCCAGTTTCATGAAGAAAATATTCTGGTTTACTTCTAGCCTCTGGTGATCTGCAGGACTTGTTCGCTCAAGGCCATCATTTTAACAAACCTTCACCGGAGACTCTATCCAGTAATCTATGTCCCGAAATTCCGTTCTTGTTTGGTGGAAAAGATAACACCATCTTCAAAACAGAAATTTAGGAAGATGAACGATAAAGTTTAAATAAGGAGATGTTAAAATGTTGGAAAAATAAGAGGACGGTAAACTAGAATTCACGTAACAAAAACATTTACCTCTGCATTTAGGATTGGAATTACGGGATTTATAGTTATCTGAATATTTTATATTATGCAACATACGAAGGCATACTTCTTATATTGATAAATCAAACAGCAATCAAGTATGCAACGTTTAACACTGTAAGATCAAAATTCAAGGGAAATACTTTCAACAATGTAAAGGCTTGTTAGCAGAGTAAGTAACTGAGGTATGCAGCACTGTAATCCCAAAAATATTAATTTTACTGAATATGTCCCTTCTAGGTCTAAGAATGTTGGTACTTTAAATATTCAATAGATTTATATATATATATATATATATATATATATATATATATATATATATATATATATATATATATATATATGTAAACACATTACCACAGGTGTAAAATAAGAGACGGGGGGTGTAGATAACTGACCGGTTTCGACTTTATTTCCAGGACCTACACCCCGTCTCTTATTTTTCACCTGTGGTAATGTGTGATAAATGAATCACGAACAAATGTGATAATAATCATATATATATATATATATATATATATATATATATATATATATATATATATATATATATATATATATATATATACATATATATATATATATATATATATATATATATATATATATATATATATATACATACATATATATATATATATATATATATATATATATATATATATATATATATATATATATATATATATATATATATATATATATATATATATATATATATATATATATATATATATATATATATATATATACTGCATACCTGTCAATCTTTTCATATACACAAATCACAAAAAGTAATCCCTTTATTACTAAGCTTACTCAAACTAGGACATAATGGCCAAAGTGAAGGTTGATTCATATTCTAGGTTTTTATAACCATAAATGAAGTAATGGTAATGCTAAGTTTGTAAAGTCTGACCGTTAGAATTCAAAGGTCAAGGTCTTGGAAGACCTTACAATTCTTATACATTACACTTGAGTTGGTACACTTTGTTAGAAGAGAAAGAATGTGAATATCTTATGAACGATTTCACCCCAGTGCAGTGGGGCGAGGATTGCCTCGTCGGGGCCTATCTGTTTTGATGTGTCATTGCTGTGACCCACAGCGGCCTGCTGGCAACTACGCACATACTGTAGTTCACTTCTTAGATCACAGGTGGCAGCCTGGAATATTAACGGAACTCGTCCAACTATCCCTCTTCGTCCGCCATTCGGGTGTTGAATCCCACTCCATTAACCTGACCCCAGCGATTGAGATGGTCTACCAGAATATTTCACTTGTCCAATTCAAGATTCTTACACGTGTCCAGTTGTGAGCTAGATGTGCTACCACTAAGCTATGAAGCCAGAGGGAAGGAGAGAGATTGGATTGCTTAGTTTAAGTAAATTAAGTTTAGGTGTAACAGTGAAAAGGTTTAGCGTAAGGCATGCTTATTTTCTGTTAATGATTATTTTTAATTAGTACGACTAGGTCTGAACTGAAATCGTTATTTCAGCTTGATGCTAATAAAATTCGTTATTAGCATCAAGCTGCATCATTCCGTATCCTCCCTACGTCAATTTTTTAGCTATGATAACTCCGAAATACAGGCTGATATTATTGTTATTGGAATGCTAAACAGGGGTTCGTATCAAGATCACTGAAAGAACGTATTTATGAATGTTAGATATATTTTTTCAACCAAACTGGACCCTTGCCATTGACGTACTTCTATTCTTGTGAGTATAAGCTAATTACAATTTGTATTATTATTCTAACAAAGTGAAAGTTTCCGTCTAGCCTCAAGAGCAGAGTACTGATTCATATAAATTTGTTTTAATGGGTTGCGAAAGGAATTAAAAGATAAATTTAAAAATAATGGAGGAATGAGTTATCAGAAGGATACAACAAATAATTATTACAGTAATATGTTAATAAAGGCAAACAGGGAAAACAAAATCAAGATGACATATAATTTCGTAACAATGTTTGTTAGAGTACTTAAGAAAAAAAATCAAACTTCCAAGGAAATCTGAAGTGTTAAATTCAGAGTAAAGGATTCACCGTTAAGTACATTGAATGAGAGGATGGAAGACATGCCTCCCAGTCTCATAAATATCCGGATAGGTCCGTGGAAGAGAAGAATGAATATGATGCAACGTATTTCTCGGGATCAACCATAAAATATCGCCGTGAGTAAGTAGAAGTGAGCATTGAATTAGAACACGATAATAGATATCACTGAACGATAAGATGTCAAATAAAGAAGAAAAGTCCAAGAAAATTGGACGACTCATCGACATAATATTCACTCGTCTTCCGTAATTCTTTTTGCTTAATTTTCACCGCCAAGATTTGTTTTAATAAGAAGTTAACGAGCTCCCCTCCCTTGTGAATTTCCTCTTGTCCATGGCTGGGGAGAGATATAAGGAATGTTCATTCTCAGAAGGAAGACTAAAAGATCATTCAGAGAAAAGATGCCATGTTGTTACAAGACCCTGGAAGTGTTTGGAAGACGGCTCTCTAGAGCCGATCAGTTCTGCATGAATGCGATTACCAGTGGTTTTTGGATTGAACCTCTTACTTAGATGTCATAAAAATTAGGATGAAGGAAATTCTATATTTTTGTACACATTAAACTGAATAATTATTATCGTTATGACATATTCCGATTTCAGATTCATCTCAACCGTCCCCAAAGAGAGGCGTCGGCAGGTTGCTCAGGTTTTATCCAATTAGGCTGTCCAGTAACCCATTTCATTGATTCTCCTGACAGATTCCAAACTCTCTTAATGCCCAATAACAAATTTAGTTTCACAAATAAACCTGCATAAGTTTATGATTTTTCAGGAAAGACTAGAAGAGGCTCCAGAGATGAGGATTTGATGGCGACACGGAGTGGAATTTGCTCAACTGCACATTATCTTTCTCTGTCTGTCTGTCTGTCTGTCTGTCTCTCTCTCTCTCTCTCTCTCTCTCTCTCTCTCTCTCTCTCTCTCTTTCGAATATTTATTGTATATTTGAAACTGAGGTTTTGTGCAGGAAGAACGATTTCATCGTTCTATGATGATCTCTTTTATTATTGTTACATGCTTTTATTTAACTTGACTCCTGCATCTGCCTGTCTGTTTGTTTGACTGTCTATCTGTCCTCAAATCTCGTAACTCAATTTTCGACCTGTTCCCTTCGCCCGATGGACTTGAAATTTTACATGGTTCTTCAATCCTGGTGACAATGCAACCTTATATGATCAATAGGTCAGCAGTGACCTCTAGTGACCCTACAGTGACCATTTCAAGTATCTCAGGATTTGTATGAAACTCTAAGGATTTTTCATAGCTTCTTTGACTTGGCAGACTCTGTCTTCTGTATAAACCCTCCCCCTTCCCTCTCCCGTCCCCCTCCCCTTTCCCTCCCCAGCACAGATCAAGTGTTAATTTAGCTGTGTCCTCCCCTCCCCTTCTCTCTTTCCTCCCCTCCTTTACCCTCTTCCTTCACCCTCCCCCTCCCCTGCCCTCTTCCCTCCCCATACCCCTTCCCCCTTCCATCCACTTCCCTCATCCATCCCTTTCCCCCTCCCACTTCCGAAGCACACGATCAAATGTTAAGTTAGCTGTGTCCTCCCCCTACCCTCCCCTTTACCATTCCCTTTCCCTCTCGCTTCCTCCTCCCCTTCTGGAGCATGAGAACAAATGTTAATTTAGATGTGTCCTTTCCCCCTCTTTCTCTCTTCTATCCCCTGCCATCCCCCTCCCTCTTCCAGAGCACACGATCAAGTGTTAATTTAGTTGTGTCCTCCCCCCACTTCCACCTTCCATATCCCTTCACTTCCAAATTCCCTCCCCCTTTGCCTCCCATCCCCTCCCTCTTCCCTCCCTTCCCCCTCCCTCTCCCCTCCCTTCCTCCTCCCCCTTCCAGAGTACATCAAGTGTTAATTTAGCTGTCCTCCCCTCCCTTTCCTCTTCCCCCCCCTCCCTTTCCCTCTTCCCTCCCCCTTCCCTCTTCCATCCCCCTCCACTTCTCCTCCCACTACCCCTCTCCTACTCCTCCCCTTGTTCAAAAACTCGTCTTTCAATTAGGAGTTGCCTACATAATATTTTGTAGGTGATCCTTTTTTATTTCTTTTCTATGGATGCTCTTTCCCTTAACAAATGTGGACATTTCTTATGACTGTCCAACAACAACAACAACAACAACAACAACAACAACAACAATAATAATAATAATAATAATAATAATAATAATAATAATAATAATAATAATAATAATAATAATCTGCAGCTGAAAAAGTCGAATATTCCAAAACTAATTCAATAATGGAATAATCCGTACAACAATTAAGATATTACAGAAACGGGCATGAAGCGAAAGGTCGTTTGCTGAGCTAAAGAGAAAATCTTAGAGTTGTAGAAATGAAGAAAGAGTTAATTTTAACATTCAATAAATAGCTCAAATAAAAACGAAGTTCGTTAAATAACCCCAAATTAACAAAAATTCTCAAAGATAGAAATCATGGAAAAGATTTAGTGTACAACCATCAAGTCGCGGCTTTAGTTCGCAGTCTGCAATTTATATCTATTCTCTCAGCGTTTCAGAGGGCGAAGAAAATGTAAAAACATATAGGATACAAAAATTTGTAAAACCGAATTATTTTTTCAACATATATATTGTTCATTTCCTTTCTATTTGCTTCGTAAAAATCTTAACATCGTTATAAGGAAGTCCACTAGACAAATATAAAACATTAAATAACAGAGAGAGAGAGAGAGAGAGAGAGAGAGAGAGAGAGAGAGAGAGAGAGAGAGAGAGAGAGAGAGTTTTCCGTTTTCTGTTAGACCGGTCACCTCTGGTGGGGCGATTTTTGTTTGGTATCTGGATGGTAGGGGAGACCACTGTCAACATGATGAGGAACAGTTCTAGAAAATATTCCTAGTATATATACACAGTGCAACCAGGAGGAATTTGAGAAACTTAGGGAAGAATGAATCAGGTAGTAATGAATAAAGTAAGCATAAAACCGAGAAGAAAATGAAGGGAATGGGAGAAAAAAATCAATGTTTAGTAACGATGTTTTTTTTCTACTGCACTATATCGAACGCTTCTTAATGATTGCAGTCACCTTTTGAAACAAGGGCTAATTGCCAGCGATCTCTAGTCGTCTTCAGTGAATTTTGAGACAAACGAGAAGCCTTTCAAAGTCATTCTTTACATGCTTATCGAACGTAATGCTATGAATTCTCAAGAACACAAACAGAAAACACACAAACACTTAGATGATCACGCACTATTAAAATACGTCCACCATTTCGATTTCAACTACCAGGCCTAATGACCACACTTCCATTTCTTGCTTGAGTTCCTGAAGTTTTGTACAGTAACGAGTTTCAGTATGTTCACCCACTACGAATTCGTGCATTTTGATGAAGTTACATACCTGCATGACTCTCCCGCAATTCGCCGTGCAGTGCATTTCACGTAATCGATAAAAGGTCCATCTATTGTTGCAAGGGAGACAGACCTTCTCCCCCCAACACACACACACACACACAAACACACAGACACACATGAGCATGTATTGAAGGAATACAATATTTTTTATTTATTGTCTTTGTTCAGTGGAGATGCCTTTTATTCTCTTCTAATAGAGGAATGTAACTTCCCCTTCCCCTTCCCTCCCTTTATATCTCCCCCTACCCTCCCCCTTCCCCTCACCCTCCCCTCACCCTTCCCCTCACCCTCCTTCCCATTCCCCCTCCCTTCCCCTCCCTTTCCCTCATCCTTCCACTCTCTTTTCCCTCCCCTTCCACCTTCCCCCTCCCCTCTCCTTCTCCCTCCCATCTCCCTTCCCCTCCCCTTTCCCTCTTCCCTCACCCTCCTCCTCCTACTCACCCATCCCTCTTCCCTCCACCTACCCATAGACTGTCATTCAGAGTTTTCCTGGGAGCCCCAAGTTGGTCAGTAAGTATATAATATAATATATATATATATATATATATATATATATATATATATATATATATATATATGTGTGTGTGTGTGTGTGTGTGTGTGTGTGTGTGTGTGTGTGTGTCTGTGTGTGTGTGTAAAAATAATTATGTGTGTAACCGTTACTTTACGGAAATATGTTTATTTCTTATACATCTAATATTCACAATTAAAATAATTAAAATACTATTCTGGCTTTAGCTATAAAAAAAACTAAATGTGCGAAAACGATTAATCCAGCGATAAAACAAATGCTCGTAAAAACTGGAATTGAGGATTTATCTGAAATATCCCAGCAGTCCTAAACTATTCTCTACTATTATAAATAATTTTGAACTTTTTCCCAGAATTTGGCCTTGGAAATCTCCGGCAAATGAGATATATTTTGAAGTTGTGAACGCATTTGACGATGATATTTTCTAAACTGCTATCAAATATCGTAACGTAGGCGATATTTATTTTTTTAATCGTATATAGATTTTGTGACCATAATAATGGATTACAGATAATTAAGTGTTTTTTTCCCGTCGTTTTTTCGGTGTCATCACGATCATGCCTTCGATATCTTTAAAGGTTACTGGAGCCCGAATAATATATGGTTTGTTCTCTACAGATCACGTGTTGGAAAAAAAAGCAATAAAGGGTAGATTTATGGCTCATACAATAAACCTGTCATTACATTAATACTGCTATAGATAATGTGTAACATGTGGGGAAAATGCAAAGAGATGACTTATTGAATATGTAATTCGTCGACTTTTATGAGATCTAATGACAATTAAAGAAATAATAACATATTTCGACAGACGTTCCCTCAGTCCTGGCCATTAGTAAACAAGGCTATTCGGTATGAGATACTAACTCCGCCCATTTTTTAATCCATCTTCTTCGATGCTCTCCTTTCCTACTTATCAAACGCCTTTGCTTTCATATAACAATTTTTACAGCTGCATTTTTTACCTCTTCCTCTCTAACTTAGACTTCCATCTAGCATTACTTTTGTGCCAACCAAATCAGAGTCAGGTAAACCTCCAGTTTCCCCTCTACTACCATCAGAACCATCAACTTGCTTTTCCTCGGCCTTTTTCTTTCATAGTTAATATCCTTGCGACATTCTTCTTTTATTATTATTATTATTATTATTATTATTATTATTATTATTATTATTATTATTATTATTATTATTATTATTATTCTTTGAAAGCCACGTATTACAAACAATCAGACATTGTTCCCAACACATTTCCACAAGA
Organism: Macrobrachium rosenbergii; assembly: GCF_040412425.1. Taxonomy (NCBI): domain Eukaryota; kingdom Metazoa; phylum Arthropoda; class Malacostraca; order Decapoda; family Palaemonidae; genus Macrobrachium; species Macrobrachium rosenbergii. The sequence continues at coordinate 69,967,742 of NC_089741.1, forward strand.
CTCTTCATTATCTCTTCCTTCAGAAACTCCACCATATCTACCCTGAACACGATCTCGTTCTCGCTACTTGTCGTTGAATGTTCATCACCTAGTACCAGTGTGCCCAATTACAGAAACAGATTCTTGAGCTAACGCTCTTTTACTCTTACACCTGTCCATAGAATCCCCATGATACCACAATCAGTACACCTATCGAGCTCTACCCCTTCCAACGACCTCAGCCACAGTCACTTTCGGTCCTCCCATTCATGGAAACATCGCATTTTCATCTTAGTTAATTGTGTAATTAGTGATGAAGCATTCAACTTCGTCAGCTTAAATACAACAGCCATAAAATACCACAAGATTCATTGTCCCCTGTTCCTGAGTCTCTGCAAACAAATCGATGCTTTCAATGATAAAATTCACACAACTCAGGAGGAAAAATGCAATCATTCCCCTGATTTCTACGGGATTCAGTAGATGCTGTCATTTACCTGACCTAAGAGCTGCTTCTTCTCTTTAGAAGCCATATCCTCCCAAAACAGACACAACCTTTTAGTAGGCACTCTTCTGACAGGGAATGCGTTACTGATTACCCATAAATCATAAACAAATACTAGGTCAGATAGTATGCACCATTTACTGCCCGCAGATGGCAGTCCAAAGCAGAAAGATTGACTTGGTATTTTTGACTGTCAGTGGGCTCATCCAACATGTAGAAGGTATTTCCTCCTTCAAAAGTCTTACAATCCACTGAGAGGTACGCCTGTAAACAGGGATACTGGTGCTTCCTCGGCCTGCTGTGACTAGTTCTAACCATAATATTACTAACAGTGCAATAACAGCCAGTTTCCAATGACTTACCTGATTATACATACACGCACACACACACACTCACACACACCACACACACACACACACACACACACACACACACACACACACATATATATATATATATATATATATATATATATATATATATATATATATATATATATATATATATATATATGATAGATAGAGAGAGAGGGAGAGAGAGATTTAGAAATAATTGAAAAAAAGAGAAGAGAAGAAAAGAGAAGCAGCAGAGAGCAGAGCAGAGAAGGAGTAGCTAAGGCACCAAGAAGAAGGCGTGAGGTTGCAAGCCTCACCTATTGTGGGTTAATAAAGAAGACAGGCTCACTTGGACTCCCTTATAATTGTACAATATTTCACCTTGTACTTCTATTGTAAAGTTATTTCTTTGGTGCTAATGAAGAAAGAAAAATCAATTGTGTCTTCTTAAGACCTCCTGGGAATTTGTGCTACTGTATAACAAAGATAGAAAGATCAGCATCTATAAAGAAGTAATCTTCTTAAACCAATAGCAGATATAAACAGAAGAATAATGAATAAATGAAGCATTACATAAATGGTGCCAGCTGAAGCGGACCCAAAACGAAGACAAATAGTGCAGTGCAAGTGTGAAAGACGCATACCAGAATATAAAACAAGCATCTCTCTGCAAACATTAACAGCCGAAACAAACAACGAATCATAACAAGTGTTGAAGCAACAACAACGACGACTGTGTGTTGATAACAAATCGACACAAAACCAACAAGTGAACGTCTGAATGTCTACATGTGAACGTATCCTGAACATATCCTGAAGGCAGAGGCGGAACGTATCCTGAACGTATCCTGAAGGCAGTGGCGGAACGTATCCTGAACGTATCCTGAAGGCAGTGGCGGAACGTGTCCTGAACGTATCCTGAAGGCAGTGGCGGAACGTGTCCTGAACGTTTGAACTGAATGTTTGAACATCGGTAGCAGTGAACGTCGGCAGCGAAAGCAGTAAACGTGGGCAGCGAACGCTACAACGGAATTGTGTTGGTCGCGGAAGCGATAAAAAGGCAGCGAACGAAGCGTCTACGGAAAGCAACGAATACTTGGCGGTCGCAGAAGTGAAAAACAGTTGACGAAACCACAACAGTTTACGATTGGAAGACGGCAACAAAAAATACGTAAGTTGGAAAATTGTTTCTCTCAAAAGTTCTCTCTCTCAGTGAGTGTATTTTTTTTAATAATCTCTCTCAAAAGGTATAACATTTATAGTTCTCTCTCTACCATTTTTTTTCTCTTGTTGATTTTTTTTGAGGTTTGATAAATAGAAATTTTTTTATACACTATGATTTTTATGATGCATTTTTGATTACTGTTGTGTATTTTCTGTATAGATTTTCATATGTTTTTAGAATACCAGTGCAATGCAGAGTCCGTTTGATGCATTAAGGGATGCAATTGGAAATAGCCCTTACCAATTACGACAAACAGCAGATAGACAAAGTCGAATTCCAGTGCCAACTTCACAAGTATCATTAACTCAAAGAAGTACCAACACAAGTAGCAATAACAATAACACTACCCATACTAACACATTTCAGTTTAACAAAATGGCGCAAGCAGCAATCATTACACAAGCCACACGATTTTGTGGACGAGTGGAGAATTCAAATCCTGACAAAATTAGATTAGAATCATATTCTGTGAACCAATGGTTAGCCGACGCAGACATTCGTATCTCCACCAGTAGAATAACAGATGAAAGAACAAAAATAAACGAAGCATTGTTGTTAGTTCTGAAAAGGGTGATGCACACAGAACTTTGAATTCAGTTAGATTCAACAACATAACATATGCTGAGTTTAAAAGAATCTGTTTATCAATCTGGGAACCAGTGAGTCAAGGTGATGCTTTATATAACGTAAAAAAATAAGTTTCTCAACCATCACTACGATGGGGAATCAATAGCAAATCTTCACACAGATATAGAAGAAGCAACACATAAAGTGATAAAAGACTTAAGAAAAACAAACATTACCATAGGAGGTAAGAATGATTTTGGTGATACAGAAACTAATTTAGTCAGTTTAAGATATGCGTTAAATTACTTGTCATTTGGAACCATGTACAACTCACTTGGAGAAAAAGAAAAGAAGGCTTTCAAGGAAGCCAAAATTGATCCTAAAAGTGATAGCCTTACCGCTTTAATAGCCATGAGACAAGAAATTCAGAAGAAAGAAATAGATTTTTCTAAGGAATTTGTAGGGGTAACAGAAGCACTAAATGAAAGGAAAGGCAGAAATACCAATGAGTCATATAGAGGAAATAACATGTACAAGAATTATTCAGGACAGGTAAGGAATAGATAAACTTCTTTTCAAAGGAACTATGCACAAAATACTCGAAGAAAGTGGAATCCAAACCAGAAAGGAAGACAAAATCCATCGAGGAATGGACAATTCCACTGTCCACCCATGAGATATCATACTAGTCAATATCCAGACATGAATAATTCAAAACCAGAGAATTATGCAGTTCAAGGAGCTAGACCAAAAATAACATGTGAAAACTGCGGGTATACAAACCATACCACTAATGAATGCAGAAAGCCTAAAATCTGTGCAGTTTGCAAAAAGATCGGGCATTTAACCTAGTAGAGTTGGTTCAATAATAAGGAACCCCATAAAGAGACTGTAGAGATAAGTAACAGTCTCCCGAAAGTAAATAAAGCATCTAACCAGTGACAATTAACCCCTCTGCAGAGAAAAGAAAGTGAATCACTTCAAGGAGATGTAAGAGAAAAAGAAGAAAAAGTTACAATGGGAAATGAAGGTTCATCCGCATTTTCCAATTTACACAGCAGAGAAGTGATATTCTCCATGAAAGAGGAAGGAATAAATAGAAAGGATCTGCCTATAGTAAAAATTCCAATAAATGGAAAGACATGCACAGTACTCATTGATTCAGGTACCACCGTAAATATAATTGATAAAATAACTTTGACAAAATATTTAGGCATTGCAGAAACTCAGATTCAGAGTCAAAGTAGAGTAAAAGAAGGAGTATCAGCGAAACCTTAAAAGTCTAGGGACTATGAATCTAGAAAATGATATAATATCACATAAATTTATTGAAAGTTTTCTAGTTTTAGAAGACAGATTTTTTCCCGCACAAGTATTATTTTTATCACGTCAATGAGGAGATGTGGAATGATATTAGACTGTAGTGAAGGCAAGATTAGCCTGAAACAAGATAGCCAAAAGAGCTTATGTTTTACGCTTGACGAAGAAAAGTTTCACCCAAATCTGATCAATTTGTCGGAGACAGTTTCGACAAGCGAAAGGAACATACAGGAAAGACATAAGTAACCATAGCAAGCAAGATAAAATGAAAATAGATAGAAAAGAGGAATTCCCACGATCCCAGAATACAGAATTGTTGAGAAGTGCACATCTCAACAATACACATATAGATGATATATACTCCAACATCAATAATTACTCAGATATGAATAATGGTGATCACCAAAACACTGAATCTAACGAAAATCAAGGCGCCTATAGCCCTATACTTATGATTGCAGCAATGTAGTAATTAATTATGAAGGAAAGATACTAAATGAAGTATTACTCTTAGACAAAATATATAAATCAGACATAAATAGTGTAATAGAAGTGACAGAAGAAACCACTGGAGATGCAGAACTTTGTTATTTTTGAGACACACAAGAAGAAGAAATATGTTAAGTTAGTAACTTTGTATCCAAAATGTTTAACAAAGATATATTTGAGATCAAAAGAGGATGTACAGTAAGGGGTAAGGATATTCTATTATTGAATGAAGAATTACCAGATTTTGTCATGATGAATAACTCGCTCGTCCATATGAATGGTGATAATTGCGAAGTTTATGTCCAAAACTATTCAGGCAACAGACTAATCTTATACGCAGGTATTGTCTTTTGCATAGGAATTTCCATTAACAATCCTTTACTAACAGTAGAAGAAAAAGCATTTTTCTCTATAACTGGCCAAAACTCTCAAATAAGTTCAGAAGTATACAAAAAAAAAAATTTCCAGAAAATAGACACAAGTTAATACAGGTGTTAGAGAAATACAGAAATGTAATAGCTATACAAGGAGATAAACTAGGAAGAACAAATGTTCTGCAACATAGAATTTTGTTAGATGATGGAGCCAAGCCATTTTTTTATTCCTAATTACAGATTACCAATAAGCCACAGACCCATAGTTGACAAGCTGATAGAGGAAATGAAAGAAGACCGAGTAGTAATTCCTTCTAAATCTCCATATAATTCCCCATTGTTACTTGTTCCAAAGAAAGATGGTAGTTGGAGATTTGTAATAGATTACAGGAAGTTAAACTCGAACACAATTCCAGATAGAATGCCGATGCCAGTAATCCAGGACATGTTAGCTCAATTAGGAGGGGCCAAACTATTTTCATCCTTAGATTTACTTAGTGGATATTGGCAATTACCTATAGATGAAGAATCGAAACCATTCACAGCCTTCAGCACACAAAAAGAACATTTACAGTTTGAAGTAAAGCCATTTGGACTAACATCAGCCCCATTAACATTCGTCAGATTAATGCTACAAATTCTAGGAAACATAGAAAATGTTGCAGTATACTCAGACGGTGTAATCATTTTTAGCAAAGACTTAGAAAGTCACCTCAGAACATTAGAAATGGTCCTAGAGAGATTAAGAATTACAGGACTAAAAATAAAATTAAAGAAATGTCAAATTCTGATGAAATCCTTAGAATACATGGGTCGTGTGATTAGTGAAGATGGACTGCGTATGCAGGCAGGTAAAATAAAGGCAATAGTTGATTACCCAACTTCCACTAATTTGAAAGCATTAAGAAGGTTCCTAGGTATGGTAGGTTATTATAGACCTTTCATAAAGGGCTTTGCTACTACAGCCAAACCTCTGACAGAACTAACCAAGAAAGACATTAATTATGAATGGAAGGATGAACAAGAAACAGCCTTTCAAACACTAAAGAGCAAAATGACCAGGAACCATGTTTTAGTTTAGCCAGATTTTTCCAAAGACTTCTACTTAGCTTGCGATGCCTCAAGTACAGGACTAGGAGCTGTATTGTTACAAAAGGCAAAAACTAGAATGAGGGTAGTATATTATGCTAGTAGAGTTTTTAATCCAGCAGAAAGAAACTACAGTACCACAGAAAGAGAACATTTAGCTTTATATTGGGGTTTAAAGAAATTTAGACACATACTTTTAGGTCATAAGGTTAATGTGCTTACTGATCACAAACCTATTTGTGACTTATTTAAAAAGAGAGCCTTTACCAACAACATGAAGTTCAATAGATGGTTCATTAGTGTACTAGATAATGACAGAGAAGAATGGTTGTTCTCGTTTATACATACCAAAAACACTAATCAGAGAAGTTTTAGAACTAACACACTCATATAAGAAAGCAGGACATCCAGGAATTGAAAAGATAAGCAGAACCATAATCAGAAATTATTTTTGGTCACATTGTAGTGAAGATGCCAAAAACTTTGTACAGAACTGTGTAGTTTGTAATAGAAATAAGGGTAAAGTAACTCTTAAAGCTCTACTTGAAAAATATCCATCAGAATTAAATCCTTTTCAAGTAGTCACTATGGATTTTTTAGGTCCATTTCCAACCACTATTAGAGGAATATAGACAAATATTAGTCTTCTTAGACTGTTTAACTAGATATGTAGAAATAATGTAAGAAATAGGGATGCAGCGACAGTTGCAGAAGCTCTTAAATATAGAATTATCACAAGACATTCATGTCCACAAGTTCTTCTTTCGGACAATGATGCTGAATTTACTAGTGATCTTTTAAAGAAAATATGTGAATTTTACGCAATAAATAAATGTCAAATAACAGCTTATAAACCAAGTTCTAATGGAGCAGTACAACGAACTGATTGTAAAATAAAGGATATCCTGTAAACTTTAGTGAGCCTACGGACAGAAGATTGGGACTTACCATTAGAAGACGTACAATTCACATTGAACAATACTGTAAATGAGACAATAGGAGAATCCCCACACTTTTTGCAGTATGGTTATCAGAAAAGAATGCCTAACACATTATTAGACGATGCAACACCACCCAGACATATTTATAACTATGATGACTATGTTGCATGGAAGACTAGACGTACTTACGAGACAATCATGAAAACAAGGGAAAAATTAAAAGAGGGTCATAATACTCATGCCAGATATTATAACAAAGGTACCAGTAAACCAGATATTAAAGTAGGTACTAAAATTTACGTACAAAATCATGTTCTAGAAGGGCCAAATGTAAAAGTATCTCCCAAATTCACTGGACCACATAGAGTTATAGAAGTGTTAAAATTAAACAAATATAGAGTAATCGATGAAAGTGATCTAAAGAAAAAAGTAGTTCACTGGAATCATATAAAGGTAATAAAAACAGATCCATGGTCCTCTGAAGATATAGATAACATAAGACATGAAAATGATGTAGATAAGGTTGAAACCTAAAGATATAATCTGCGAAGGAGACAGTTAATTATGTATATAAATGTATATGATATATATATTGTCTTAAACTGGGAGTCTTGGTTGGGGGAAGAATTGAACAAATTTGAAAATAGTGACTGCAAAGGGACCAAGTGCACCCAGATTATAAACAAAGGAAAAGTTATTTGGAACTTACCTTAGAATTCCCTGGATTGACAATTAAATGAGGAAGGTCGCCATTGGAATTAGAATTCTTTTACAATTTACAGTGGTTTATTTACAGAGACTTAGCAATGAAACAAGGAGACAAACAAAACAAAATGGTAGCCGATGGGCAGACTTATTAATTGGTTATGTAGAACAATAATGCAGTGATTGGCAACAAGCAAGCTGATTAATAAGGGGGGCCAATGTACACTCGGCAAGAAAAGTGAGGATACAGTTTTCATTAGATTTCGTTCATCGAATTTTAATTTTTTTCTTACAGAAAACACATAATCTCGGTAAATTTACTCTAGAATATGAAAATACAATGCAAATTATATCATCTATGTTAAATCTGCAAAACAAAAACGTTCACATACTTAAAAACACCATGCATGTTCGAAGTAATCAGAATTTCTCAGATGACTTCGTTCATAGAGATCTAAAAGATAGTGTATGGATATCTCGGTGTAGTACTGTTTATCAGAATGGCAATATTTACTCGTTTTTCGTTATGAACAGGCTTATTATTGCATCATCATACGAGGTAATGATAATTTCTTTAATTTTTACAGATTTATATTTGTATATCACGGTGTTAAAGGTCAGCTGGAATTAATGGCAGTAAATGTTGTGACAGCTAGGGCAGGTTGACCCAATCTATTTAAATCCGCAAGATGTGCGGAGTACCGGGATAACTTCGGCGGGAAAACACAAGTAACGGGATGTTTCTTAACGTTGCCATAGTCTCTCTCTCTCTCTCTCTCTCTCTCTCTCTCTCTCTCTCTCTCTCTCCATTGCTAAAACATACTGTACAAATATAGTATCGCTCAGTCTCTAAAAGAAAAAAAAATAATGAAATGAGTAGCTCTACATATAGGCCTAGGCTTACACAACAGCAACTCTCTCTCTCTCTCTCTCTCTCTCTCTCTCTCTCTCTCTCTCTCTCTCTCTCACCATAACATCGCATTCGTTCCTTTATTGTTCCCCAAGTTTTTCGTTGGACATTGCTCAAATTTAACTCCTGATTTCATTATGGAAGATTGCGTTTCCGATTATGCAAGCATTCTGTTCATTGTGGTGTCATAAATTCATATGTGCAAGGTTACTTCGTAGGTTATGTGGAAAAATGTTTATTTTGCTCAGAACTGTCGCTGCAAATTACAACTTGAACGAATACTGTAAAACTTACTACTGCATTTAAGTATCAATGATTTCAGAACCGTAGAATATGATTGAAAGTTATAGGAGGTCAAGCAAAAAACAAACACAATAAGACTGAAGCTCCTCCCCTTTCTAAAGTTGCCAGATGTCTCATTATTTAGCACTATATGTCCGAAGATTTTAAAAAACTGTATCCTCATTTTTCTTGCCGAGTGTACAATACAATTATTCCAGTTACAATAAAAATGACTTAGTCATGCCCCGATTACACTAAATCGTCTCAGTTAGATGCTGCAAACATATTGAACTTCAGGATGTGGTAAATCATTCATATAAAAGTTTGGCGAGGCCACAACGGATTTCAAGGACCCAACTACGACCAGGAATAATTCGGGCTTGAAAGGCAGTCAGAATTATCGGGCACAGAATGCGAAGAGCGGCTTGCCTCTCCTGAAAGAGACGTTCCGGATTAGACGGCGGCATACACTGAAGGAAGTTGAATCCCCCTATGAAATGTTACACTCTGCACATGTTAAATATTAATCACTACATAGCTCAGCAGGTGATTATGATGAAATCACATAGGCACAATATGGGGATCGTAATTGCTTGGTGCTTTTAACAATGAACACGTGATTGCACTCACACAAAGAGTAAAATTAAACACTGGCATTGCATAGCCTAAATTGCCCTTAAGTTGCACGGGGAGAGGGATAAATGGATAATTGGCACGGGATCTCTACTGAAATTCAAGGCACATTAATGGCGAGATATGGAGGCCGGCAGGACTCGTAACAAGGGAAGATTGCTTTGTGGAGGAAGGAGTTAAAGTTTAAAGAAATGGGAAATTTAAGGGTTTTTTTAAGTGGAAGGGAAAGGGCTGGCTATTGACTACTTTCAACGTACGAACCTTGTATAACCATTTTGGGCGCCCAAACAATCAACCTGGCTGTCCGTCAAAGCTAGTTCAACCAGAGGAGTGGAAAAGGGGGCAGCACGTGCGTTCCTGACGAAGTCACAGGAATCTCTGCCTTCTTCCAAAACACGCGTCTTGAATTTCGAACTTTAGGCCAATCGTACCTGCAAGTATGTCAAGACAACCAGCAAAAGGGCAGAGGAAAAAAGTTTTTAAGGCTAAGTGCTTACAGATTAAAGTCCCACCTGGCCACTAGCCCTAATATGCCTATTTGACCTTCCCCACACCTAAATACTCCCACCTCACGTGATGGGGGTGAGAAGGGGGCGCCTATTGTTTCCCGGATCGAACGATTTTAGGGGGGAGGTAAGGAGGCCTAGATCCTTACGGGTGCAAACGGCTATTATCTGGTTCAAATATTCTCACGGCTACAACCCTTCATATTGGCATCCATTTTAAGCTAACGGAAATAAAAAAAAAAAAATTCCTTAGAAGTTAGCCTGATAACAGCTGAATAGGAGGGAAGGATGTAAATCCTTGACATTATATAAATGTGATGTGTGTAAAAAACAATGCATACATATATAGAAAGTCTGATAAAGGTCTATTCTTACAGATACACAATGCAGCTCATCTTTATGATAGTCTTATTTGGAATCATTTCCTCAGAAGTGGAAATAAGAAAAAGATCATTGTTGAAAAGACATGGTAACGTCAAAATGATTAAGGACTTAGGCATCATAAAGCTAGACATATCAGTGTTAAGCAACGAGAAAAAGTTAAAGGACATACAACAGGATACTGGGAAAATTCTGCAGAAAGGGGATAATAACAGTGTTACATTTTTGTTAGAAAACTCAAGTGCAGAGATAAAAATGGCTGTAAAAACCAGATCAAAGCGATCCCTCCTACCCTTCATTGGAACTGCTTTGAACACATTATTTGGGGTAGCCACAGAATCGAAAAACAATGAATTGACAGACTAGAAAATTGGGCTGCACCAAGAGGAACAGTAATAAATAAAGTAATAAGTACCCAAAATCAGAATACAGAACAAATAGAGAAACTGAAATGTTTCATAAACAAAGTCACCAAAAATGTGACGGACGAACTGAATAAATGATAAAATATTCAGTTCTTGAATACCTTCGCTTTAGAAAACGAAGTTGTGTTGCAAGAACACAAAAGTGTTTTGAATGCTATTTTGCTGGCTTACAAAGCTATTCTGAGTCCAACCTTAATAACTCCTAAAGAACTTGAAGATATAATTAAATTTTATATCATGGAAATCCATTTACAGCCGCTTGTAGAAGATGTGTTCATGTATGACAGTTTAATAAGTGTCAAAGTGCTTTTTAATCAGATTATATTGATTGTACCTTTCAATATTAAGATCACAAATACCCTAATCACAGTGCATCCATTTCCCATGTTGGTTAATAATCAACGTATCATTCAAAAGGGAGCAAGCAAACATTTTGCATTAGAAAAACACGCTTTGTTGTTGTTCTTTACAGAACAGAAGTTTCAAGAGAGTATTTTATTAAGGGAACAGGAATATATATGTAATTTTGAAAACTTATATCAGAATGCTAATGCATACACGTGTATTCAAGAGATTGTGTTAAATCAAAGTCAAGAACAAGAAGAGTGTACAGCTAATTATGATAGTAAGTTTGAAGCTTTGCTTATAGATGATGAGATTTTTGTATTTTCCATAGATACTGTTGTGGTTAAGATTAAATGTTACAACATAACTACACAGGTAAAATTTAAGAATGTTAAATCTTTTACAACATCCTGTCAAGTAATTATCCCAACAACATCCTGTCAAGTAATTATCCCTAATCAATTGTACTACGAACCTCATGTTTTCACAAAATACACCTTCATTAAACATGTGCCATTTAAGAATTATAAAAAAAAATGAGGAATTTAAGTTGTCTCAATTAGAATGAAAGAAACTTGACAATTTGAACTATGTTGATGAATATTTCTACTTTAAAGAAACTATTTCCCCAGTTTTGTCATTGTTCAGTCTGATGCTAATAGTGGTTTTTGGCATTTTATCCATAATTATAGTACGGAATCTTGTGATCAGAAAAATACAAGAGATTTTGAGAGAATTAAGAGGAAACAATAATTGATAGTTGATGTTAACATCATGTATACAGTATATTAATATTATTTTATTTTTTCATGCAAGTGAGGTACTGTACTTTTATTGTGTTTGATTATAATTTGGTGTGATGCTTTAACACACATGTTTTTTGCTCCAGAGTCGGAGAAACAATTTTTGTTGTGTCATTTTATTACCAATTTTATTTTTAATATTATATCCATTTTGTTGTTTGACATTGAGGACAATGTTTGGGAGGTGACCGAGTGATGTAATATAAGGATATAACTAGAAATTTTGAATAAAAGGACAAAGAGAGAGAAACCTTCCATTGATAGACATTGATAGATAGAGAGAGAGAGAGAGAGAGAGAGAGAGAGAGAGAGAGAGAGAGAGAGAGAGAGAGAGAGAGAATTTCAAAACAACTGTGTTTTGGCTATGCCGTCACCACAAGGCCAGAACTCAGAAACAGGGAGGTTTGTAAACTAAAGCTAGAACAGCAAAACCGTGTCGTTATTAGAAAAGCAAAACACGGGTAAGTGTTATGATTGTGTCGTGGTTACGAAGCCATTATGACTGTTCTCGATCGAGTTCGTAATCACGAGGAATTCGTAACTAAAATGCATGGTGGCCTTAGTGGGATAAATAGCCACCGGAAATTATAAGTTCTGGTGACGTTAAAACACCTCCGTTTGAAGGCGGCGCGTTTTCCAGAAATCCACCCAAATGGGCTGTCTTTAGATTAGCCTAACCAATTAAGTATCTACATGGCCGGACCAAAACCAAGATTCCGCCTACAGAGGGGAGGTGGGACAAAAACTTCCAAAAATCCTTATCAAGTCCAGTCCTGAAGAGGGAAAGCAGAATAGAAGAGAATAGAAAGAGAATAGAGCAGAGAAGCAGCAGAGAGCAGAGCAGAGAAGGAGTAGCTAAGGCACAAAGAAGAAGGCGTGAGGTTGCAAGCCTCACCTATTGTGGGTTGATAAAGCAGACAGGCTCACTAGGACTCACCTTATAATTGTACAACACTTCACCTTGTACTTCTATTGTAAAGTTATTTCTTTGGTGCTAATGAAGAAAGAAAAATCAATTGTCTTCTTAAGACCTCCTGGGAATCTGTGCTACTACATAACAAAGATAGAAAGATCAACATCTATATAAAGAAGTAATCTTCTTAAACGAATAACAGATATAAACAGAAGAATAATAAACAAATGAACCATTACACACACACACACACACACACACACACACACACACACACACACATATATATATATATATATATATATATATATATATATATATATATATATATATATATATATATATATATATATGTGTGTGTGTGTGTGTGTAAAATATATATATGCAATAGTTCATTTATTTATAATTCTTCTGTTTATATCTGCTATTGGTTTAAGAAGATTACTTTATAGATGTTGATCTTTCTATCTTTGTTATGTAGTAGCGTAGATTCCCAGGAGGTCTTAAGAAGACACACAATTTTTTTTTTTCTTTATATATATATATATATATATATATATATATATATATATATATATATATATATATATATATATATATATATATACAGTATATATATTTTTTTCAATATTAAACCGCTACCCCTAACAAAGATTGATTGCAGAGAGAAAAGCAACAGAAAATTTACTTCCTTTTTTATGATATAGCTGCTTACTTGTGGATGAATCCTTTTTATAACGATACTTCCACAACCTCAGTTGTTTCATACAACTGCACAGAAAGCTCATCAGCAGAATGTTGTACCCATTGCACACCCATTAGCCATTTCACACACAGTACCATTCACCTCTATCAGAGCTTCTCTCTATAGTCTGTTCCATTCCATCTCTCCACTCCCAAGGGAGCTTTTAGGTAGATGTGGCAATACGTATGGCTGGCTCGTGCTTAGCTAATATCAGTGTTTCCGATATCGTAGGCTTAATGTGATAAAGATGCTACCTATTTCTTCAGTAATACTTCTCAGTGCTTATATATGCAAAGAAACCTCACACCTTATACAGACCACAAATATAACGATAAAAACACACGAAAGGCGAGCTTGTATCAAATAATCTACATACATCAAACACAAACGAATGATACGCTTCCTACAATTATATTGTATCTTATTATAGGTAAATAACAAGACATCTGGCTAATATTAATACATGAGTGCAAATGCAAGGTATTTTGATAAATTCTTGCATGTAAACTACATGAGGAGGGTACTAATCGAAACAACATGATGTGTTGCCTGTGAAGCTTTCTTGGGTGGGTGAAAGTAAACAGCCACTGCAACGTCGCGTTGGGTGGAAGGCGGGAAATTCCAGTTACTGCATGGCAGTGGTGTTGCGGTTTTCTTTTCAGAATACTTTGCATAATTGCATCGTATTTTTTGAACATACAAAGCGTTTTAATAACTCAGTGACTAACATTTCTGGGAGTATATTGCCAAATAATTTATCGAACGAAAGTTTGGCATTCCAATGAGTTCCAGTCACCCTTTTTATCTTGTGACATATGCGATGCAAAAGGGTAACCCAGATATTGTTTTTACAAATGTAAGGCATTGGACCTGCACTCAGAATAAATAAATAATGGTTACAATAAGCAAGTAATTTTGGCTAATATGAAATGAAAGTGTGCTTACAAGAAGGGCAGTAAAATTAAATATCTGGCGAATCAGTAGCATAGGTCTAGCGTTCTCTTGTCAGTTCGTGTTCTAGCGGTCAACATCATTAAAAGTTATCTTTCCACTTTATGGATGTGGATGTAACTTTCGTATTGGAACAAAAGTTATTTTTATATTTATGCAATGAGACTGTATATAGAATAAAGTTTGAATGATAAGCAAGTCATAATTGGGCATAGGTCCACGTATAGCCTGGGGTATATCAGTGAGACAAACCACAATTATTGAAAGCCAAACGTTCGTTTGTGCCTGATGTGAGTAGACTATATGACACAAGCTCGTCTTTCTTGTGCTTGTATAGGTATATTATCGATATCAATCGTCATGTTTATGATTTATTTCAGATGATGTGAAGGTTCTTGTATAAAAAAGCACTCAAATAAGTCACTGCAGAAATAGTTTGAATATATATCACAATAACCAACTATATCGGAAACGCTGGTTTTCAGCCATCATGAACTACACGTGCGCATGTGCCACATCGTCAACCGTGGGTGGACAGATGAGATGAAACCGACTATAAAGGGCTTGCCTGTCATATATATATATATATATATATATATATATATATATATATATATATATATATATATATATATATATATATATATATATATATATATATATATATATATATATATATATATATATATATATATATATATATATATATATATATATATATATATATATATATATATATATATATATATATATATATATATATATATATATATATATATATATATATATATATATATATATATATATATATATATATATATATATATATATATGTGTATATATATATATGTATATATATATATATATATATATATATATATATATATATATATATATATATATATATATATATATATATATATATATATATATATATATATATATATATATATATATATATATATATATGTATGTGTGTGTGTGTTTGTGTGTGTGTGTGGGCGGAGGAGGAGCGGTAAGTGCGTACCCGTGTCTGCATCTGCGATTCATAACTCAAATGATATTAGCCATCTCACTATAAAACACATTTTTCCAGTCTCCTTGCAATTCAGTTTTGATTGCAGTACCAAAAACTATAACAGATTTTAATACATCGCTACATGATTACATTTGCAAATAAAATCTCTGTATTCTAAAGCGTAATAGGAAAGTAATCTCATTCTGCATTCAACCAGTGTTTTCCATTTAATCCTCAGCAATGAAATTACATCTGGCAACTCCATAAAAACTGAGCAAAACCGTTCCAAGCCTAAATTGTATCTGAATACGAGGAACAATGTATTTATCATATTAACTCTGAGTGAAGTATATTATAGATTACTCTTATATTTCTCAGCGTTTATTCGTGATCATTTCCTGGGAAATGTTTCTGTTTCACTTTATATTTCAGTTCTAAATTATATTTCTTTAAAAGATTATGCAGTAGCGCATGAATTATCCTTTGGCTTCATGCATTACTAAATTATCTGAGAAAAGAAAAATTATTTTCACTCTAGTAAAATGTTATCGTTTCTTTTTTTATATTTTTATTTTATTGCCAAGAGGAGTTTGTGTCCCACAGCAATTCCCGTGCAGTAAACAGAGGAAACTGTTGAAAACTAGATGCACATAAGTGAAGCGTGAGAATATCTATATCTGTCCATCTATCTATCTATCTATCTATCTATATATATATATATATATATATATATATATATATATATATATATATATATATATATATATATATATATATATATATATATATATATATATATATATATATATATATATATATATAAAACAGGGGAAACCGTTGAAAACTAGCTGCACATAACTGAAGCGTGAGAATATCTATATCTATATCTATATCTATCTATCTATCTGTCTGTATATATATATATATATATATATATATATATATATATATATATATATATATATATATATATATATATATATATATATATATATATATATATATATATATATATATATATATATATATATATATATATATATATATATATATATATATATATATATATATATATATATATATATATATATATATATATATATATATAATATAATATAATTTCATAAAGCGCGAATATAAAATAAAACATAACATCTATCAAATATAACTTCTGCATTGAAAGCATCTACAGTTTTTCTATTCACATGGAAATTCTTACGGTAGTATAAAATTCTTAGTTTCAACTGAAGACTTATTTTCAAAATTTTCTTCATAAGAATAAACTCATATGTGGATAAACACACAACGTCTCCTTCAAACTCTGAGGCAGAGTGCCTTTCAGTTTTCCCAATGTACCTTACTATTATCAAAAGAACGAACAGAGGTTTATTCCATAACGAACACTAATACGGAATTTATATAGAGTAATGCTATAAGCATGAATAATGAATATGTCAACAGTACTCTGTTCAAGTACGATTCACGTCACTTTTTCGTGATCGTTTAAATTCAGTTGGTATACTTAAAAGGAAAGGCAAGAGTAACAAAGGCTGTTTACTTTTCCTCTGGGAAATTCTAGTTTTCTTTCTTGATATGATATAATAAGTAATTACCTGCCTGCTTATTCTCTTCAGGTGATTAGTCTAATAGCCTCGGAGGCATATAGGGTATATAAATGAAAACTACGAATTGACTAATGTTTGTGTTTAGTAATTAGATAACTGAAAATAACATGTGGAATATATATATATATATATATATATATATATATATATATATATATATATATATATATATATATATATATATATATGTATGTATGTATGTATGTATGTATGTATGTATGTATGTATGTATGTATGTATGTATGTATGTATGTATGTATGTATGTGTGTGTTTGTGTGAGTGTGTGGGCAGGGGAGGGGTGGTAAGTGCATACCCGTGTCTGCATCTGCAGTTCATAAATCAAATGATATTAGCCATCTCACTATAAAACACATTTTTCCAGTCTCCTTGCAATTCAGTTTTGATCGCAGTACCAAAAACTCTAACAGATTTTAATACATCTCTACATGATTACATTTGCAAATAAAATCTCTATATTCTAAAGCGTAATAGGAAAGTAATCTCATTCTGCATTCAACCAGTGTTTTCCATTTAATCCTCGGCAATGAAATTACATCTGGCAACTCCATAAAAATTGAGCAAACCCGATCCAAGCCTAAATTGTATCTGAATACGAAGAACAATGTATTTGTCGCCTTTTATATAAAAGTCTTTTGTCATATTAACTCTGTTCTGAGTGAAGTATATTATAGATTACTTTTATATTTCTCAGCTCGCGTTTATTCGTGAACATTTCCTGGGAAATATTTCTGTTTCACTTCATATTTCAGCTCTAAATTATATTTCTTTAAAAGACTATGCAGTAGTGCACGAATTATCCTTTGGCTTCATGCATTACTAAATTATCTGAGAAAAGAAAAATTATTTTCACTCTAGTAAAATGTTATCGTTTTCTTTATTTTATTGTCAAGAGGAGTTTGTGTCCCACAGCAATTCCCGTGCAGTAAACAAAGGAAACTGTTGAAAACTAGCTGCACATAACTGAAGTGTGAGAATATCTATATCTATATCTATATCTATCTATCTATCTATCTATCTATCTATCTATCTATCTATCTATCTATATATATATATATATATATATATATATATATATATATATATATATATATATATATATATATATATATATATATATATATATATATATATATATATATATATATATTCGTAATATGAATATAAAATAAAACACAACTTCTATCAAATATAACTTCTGCTTTGAAAGCAGCTACAATTTTTGTATTCACATGGAAATTCTTACGGTAGTATAAAATTCTTAGTTTCAACTGAAGAATCATTTTCAAAATTTTCTTCATAAGAATAAACTCATATGCGGATAAACACACAACGTCTCCTTCAAACTCTAAGGCAGAGTGCCTTTCGGTTTTCCCAATTTACCTTATAATAATCAAAATAACGAACATGGGGTTTATTCCATAACGAACTCTAATACGGAATTTATTTAGAGTAATGCTATAATCATTGTAGGATAAGTGGGTATCGTGTTGCTGATATCAGTAATACTACTTGAATGGAATGGTGTTATGTCTATGGTAAGCAACGCAAATCTTGGCGCGGACGTCGGTTGCCCTGTACCCACTATAGGATTAAGACGCTTCTGTAATAAACCATCAACACGGGAATAGTGCCTCTTACTTACCCTGCCCATAGAGTATCCTACATGGCGCAGTGACGGGGTATTACCTACGCAGAATGTCGGGGTTTCGTAGAAGATCGCTGAAAAGCACCCCTAGACTAATGAGACCTAGGGACACCAGAAGCGGCATTGGCGATGGGGTAACAGTGGATCTAAACACATTAGTTCAGGCATTAGGTACGGCCATACGAACAGGTGGGAATAATTCAACACTAGGCAGGGGGAACAGCAAGCATATTTCCCCCCAAAACTGCATGTATGTGATGTCAGCGGAGGATTTTAGGCGCTGGAAGCGATCTACGGAAGATTGGATAAAAATCAGCAAGTTTTCCCGTGATGAGGCAGTAATGAATATCAGGCTACTTTGCGAAGACAAGTTGCAAAGTGCAATAGACGCCCAATTCTCTTCAGCGACTTGGAATGCCCAAGGGGTAGAGGACGCCTTTGTTGCCCTGTACCCACCATAGGATTAAGACGCTTCTGTAATAAACCATCAACACGGGAATAGTGCCTTTTACTTACCCTGCCCATAGAGTATCCTACATGGCTCTCTTCAATTACGATTCACGTCATTTTTTCGTGATCGTTTAAATTCAGTTGGCATACATAATAGGAAAGGCAAGAGTAACAAAGGCTGTTTACTTTTCCTCTGGGAAATTCTAGTTTTCTTTTTTGATTTGATATAATAAGTAATTACCTGTCTGCTTATTCTCTACAGGTGATTAGTTTAATAGCCTCGGAGGCATTCACGATATATAGATGAAAACTACAACTGGACAAATGTTTGTGCTTAATAATTAGATAATTGAAAATAACATTTGTAATATATATAAATATATATATATATATATATATATATATATATATATATATATATATATATATATATATATATATATATATATATATATATATATATATATATATATATATATATATATATATATGTGTGTGTGTGTGTGTGTATATATACACATACACATACACACACACACACACATGTACACACACACACACACACACACACACATATATATATATATATATATATATATATATATATATATATATATATATATATATATATATATATATATATATATATATATATATATATATATATATATATATATATATATATATATATATATATATATATATATATATATATATATAATTCTAATAGCCACAATGCCCTCTTAAGTTCTCGAAATCTTCGCGTTTTTTTGGATATGCTTGTAACTACAAGCCGTGACATCCAAACACAAGAAATTGAAGAGACTTGTGATTTGCCGGTCGCGGGAGACAGGCAGGTCACCTTAACCACAAAGGAGGTCACGTTGCCGACCTGGCTACGAGAAGGGTAAAAGTCTATTACCTGTCGTACATATATATACCTGTCGTTTTCAGATATATTTACTAGAGCTGGAATAGACCCATCCTCACCATCGCAGCCAAGTGGGCAATCGTTTTTATTGCCTTTTAGGCTGAAATATATATGTAGAACCTACTGGTCACTTTTACCAGACACATATGTAATTCTAATAGCCACAATGCCCTCTTAACTTCTCGAATTCTTCGCTCTTTTTTGGATATGCTTGTAACTACGAAGCCGTGACATCCAAACACAAGAAATTGAAGAGACTTGTGACCTCCTTGTGGTTAAGGTGACCCGGGTTCGTCTCCCGCGACCGGCAAATCACAAGTCTCTAATTTCTTGTGTTTGGATGTCACGGCTTCATAGTTACAAGCATATCCAAAAAAGCGCGAAGAATTCGAGAAGTTAAGAGGGCATTGTGGCTATTAGAATTACATGTGTCTGGTAAAAGTGACCAGTAGATTCTACATATATATTTCATCCTAAAAAGCAATAAAAACAATTGCCCACTTGGCTACGATGGTGAGGATGAGTCTATTCCAGCTCTAGTAAATATATCTGAAAACGACAGGTATATATATGTACGACAGGTAATAGACTTTTATCCTTCTCGTAGCCAGGTCGGCAACGTGACCTCCTTGTGGTTAAGGTGACCCGGGTTCATCTCCCGCGACCGGCAAATCACAAGTCTCTTCAATTTCTTGTGGTTGATGTCACGGCTTCGTAGTTACAAACATATCCAAAAAAGCGCGAAGAATTCGAGAACTTAAGAGGGCATTGTGGCTATTAGAATTACATATGTGTCTGGTAAAAGTGACCAGTAGATTCTACACACACACACACACACACACACACACACACACACACACACACACATATATATATATATATATATATATATATATATATATATATATATATATATATATATATATATATATATATAGAGAGAGAGAGAGAGAGAGAGAGAGAGAGAGAGAGAGAGAGAGAAAATAAGTCTAGGCATTTATAGCATTCAATGGTATTCACACCACTCATTTGAAGGTGTAAATGTAATCATGTTACGTGGCATTATATAATAGGGAGGGGAATCCAATGAAATAAATGTCGTTTGAATTGACCTTCTAACCTGGAAGCGGAACTGATGATACAATAAACTGGTTTGAGCGTTATCTGTTTAAAATCTACCTTGCGATAGATAAGAGAATTGGTGGAGCTACTCCATATTAGTATAGGCAGTTGGCCGAAGTGTGGTAACTCACCGATATCTTGACAAACGTTGAAAATTGAGATACAAAGAACGTTTTTCACAGTGTATGAGACTTAACATACTGCAGCCTCTTGCTAGCCGGCTACTTTCCACAAACGCGGCCCCAGAAACGTTGTTTAATATTAAGGTTCTAATAAATGTTATATATAACAAAGAACATATGTAATATCGCACATGAATCTGAGCAACATTATTGCTGAACGCACTACCTTTCTCTCGAAACTGAGCGACAGACAGGCAGATGAAGACCGTTGCGCTCTCTCTCTCTCTCTCTCTCTCTCTCTCTCTCTCTCTCTCTCTCTCTCTCTCTCTCTCTCTCTCAAAAACTAAGAAAGAAAAAAAAACAGTTCCCATTTGAAGCATAATAAACATTTAAAGTGATTTCCTTCCTGCTTCTATGTTTCTGCATGCGCCATTGTTTGCACACAAAATTCTTTGGCTACCAGCTATAGGTAACAATAAGATATTAAAGAAACGTCTTCTATACAGGTTTATAGCAAAGGGTATCTGAATACATGACGAATTTTTCTTTATATCCTTATGACTGCTAGAAATAAATCCATGTTGCGAGATGAGAATTTCTCCAATAGACAGGAGAACTTTCAAAGCGATTCAGTAGAGCTATTGTAGTGAAGCATATACTTCAATGCATGGGTTGCTATTCAGGAGGATGCGCGGATTGGAAAGGACATCACAATATTGTAAACTGTAGTATAATGTTACAGAAAAAGGATGTTCATTCCTCATGAGATAAAAAGCATTCGTTACGGGAGTGAAAAATGAAATCCAAAACAGATACCGTAAATCTTGAGCAACGTTCACTTTTAGTTTTCTATAAAATAAAACCATTAAGATGGCTTTGTCTGTCCTCCCTCAGATCTTAAAAATTACTAAGGCCAGAGAGCTGCAGAATGGGATGTGGATCATCCACCTTCCAATCATCAAACATAACAAAAGGCAGCCCTCTAGCCTCAGTAATTTTTATTTTATTTAAGGTTAAAGATCGTCTAGCACCGCTAGAGCTGCCAGCAGCCGACGTATCTTCACTTGACCGCATCAGGGGAGCAACTGGGCGCTGCCCGGTCATGGCTGAGAGTTTCATACTGCAGCACATCGAGAGTTTCGTACAGCATATACGCTGTACAGAAAACTCGAATGCGCCGAAGAAACTTCGGGGCATTTTTTACTTATTATTTAGGGTAACGACTTGGTCTAATAATCCTCAAGATGTTAATTGATAAGCAGATCAAGTTCGTATTAAGCCTTGCTACTCGATTTATTTACCGTATTTTGAATCAGGACGTCGGCTGTAGCCTACAGATGACGCTAGCATGTTTTTTTTTTTTTTTTTTTTATGAGTAGACAACAGACAATTGTGTGCAAAAACACAAATGAAATAAAAGCTAACATACGGAAGTATCATAGCCGATGACATTATATTATTTAGCGTGAACAGTACGAATATGTGAAGTACCTATGGTACATTGTGCTTAGCTTAATGGGGGTATTCCTGTATTGCTTAGCTGCCGCAATTGATTATAGCGCTGGCGATCTTACGCATGGAAACCCTTCTGCCAAACTTCTTGCATCCTAATATTATCTTATCAGACTGCTCCTAGGTACTGCACTTATGCTGATCAGCATGCTGATATACTTTTTCCACGAGCACCCCTTTTCATCTATAGTAATAGTCAGATCTGATTTGATTTGATGAAATTTAGGCTGTCGAGCCAAGCAACGGGGAGCTGTCAGCCATTCAGAAGTGCAAAGAGGGAGTGGGAGAGACTGGAGAGCAAGCTAAAGAGATCCAGAAAATGAAAGAAATAAAATTCGAGGATCTGAAGGTGAAACTGGAAGAAAACCCAGCGGTGCTGGACAGCAAAATTGAAGAAAGAAGTCGGGAACGGAGGTAAAGTAAAGGCTAAATAAGAGTGGGTGCACACAGGGGCAGAAGGGACGTTGCAAAATCCCTTTCACAACGTCAGCAGTGCACCGCGCCGCCCCTACCACACTACCAAGAATCTATAGGATTGGAAGAGCGAAGATATGTTATAGAACTGAAATAACTCGTTTTCCCATCAAAACGAGAAGAATGTTGTCTTCGTGGTGTGAAATAGTAGCGTAAGTTCGTATCACACAGAATATGAACTTATATTTATTTTTGTGGGAAACGTATATACATATATGTTTCTATTAAACATACATACAGAGAGAGAGAGAGAGAGAGAGAGAGAGAGAGAGAGAGAGAGAGAGAGAGAGAGAGAGAGAGAGAGAGAGAGAAGGAAGCCAGTGTACACAAGAAATAACGGATGCTGTATAGATTACGATAATCCTTCGTTTTTTGTCTTTTTTAGCCATCTTGTTATTAGTAAGACAATGGCAAATTTAAACAGTACAGTCCGGGAAAAAATGTAATATCACTACTTATCCATTTCAATGAAAATGCTAAATATATCAACGTAAAACTGAATTATATAATAATTCAATATTTTAAGAATAAATATCTGTTTCATTTGCCTGACCGTAATATCTGTGGGAAATATTAAAGGGTATTAACCGAAGTCTGAATTATATAACCATCTTATTTTCTATTTTCCTCTTCGTTATTATATTATCTAAGATTTTTCTATAATTTTAGAAACGGAACTTTTTATACTTTCACGGAGGGAAATCAGAGATGATTGTAAGTACATCTGATAAAGCTGTTATCTACATATATTATTTTGTCTACTCATATTAAACCGGTTGCTCTGTTAACGCTATTCTAGAATTAGAGGAATTTATTTCTGGTGATAGAAATTAATTTCTCGTCATAATGTGGTTCGGATTCCACAAGAAGCTGTAGGTCCCGCTATTTTACGTGGCTAAGAACCAACTCGTTATGGTTCTTAGCCACGTAAAATAAATCTAATCCTTCGGGCCAGCCCTAGGAGAGCGGTTAATCAGCTCAATGGTCTGGTTAAACTAATATATACTTAACTTTTTTTTTTCTTGTTTGGCGGTTCGTCATTGTTCTAAAAACCGATTTTTATTCCCTGAACAAAATAGCAGAGATTTTGTAAAAGTTCTTTATATGCCGTTACGGAAGAAATCTTTCCACTTCGAAATAACTGAAAGTTTGGAAAAGAGGAGAATATATTGAAAAGGCAGTATTAGAATAAGATTAACACTTGACAATAAATGAATCAAGATGCTTCTTTTGTCTTTCTCCAGTAAAAAATATTTATATATATTTATTCTTCTGCTCGACATAACGAATATTTTCTGCCTCCGTAAACAGAATCTGAAGTTATTTCACCTCTATGGCTTTATTTTGTTTTCTCAACATCCTCGACTAAATGGAAAGGTTATGAAAAGTATGGTAATTCAATATTTTTCTATAAATGATAATTATTTTCCTTAAAAAATCGGTTAAAGTAGAATAATGAGTTATTGATATTTGAATTTCGTATGTCAGGTGTCGATGTAGTAGATTTTCTAGGAAGCATTTTAACGAAGCAAAATGCTCTCTTCCTTTCATTGAATATACACACACACACATACTCATATATATATATATATATATATATATATATATATATATATATATATATATATATATATATATATATATATATATATATATATATATATATATATATATATATATATATATATATATATATATATCTTCTTCGTTTAACGTGCTTTTGCCCATTTTTATATGGGGTAAGCATGATGCCTTCTTTTGAAGGACTTTGATTTGGCGTTGGGGGTAGACCGTAGCCTCGATCGGCTGCCCTGCCTGACATCGCTTAGACCCCAGTAGCGCACATGTACATGTATCATACCAAATCCCCAGCTCCCTTTCTCCCAGCAGCGAGGAGAGCTGAGCAGTTAGGTCAACAGTTTGAGACGTGTGAGGTGTCTGTTATGCTTTTAGAAGATGTTGGAGTGGCTTTGTTTGTGTGTGTATTAGTCTGTAACTCCCATTTGCTTCCAACAAACCTATCCGTCGATTACATACATAATCCCGGGGTGTCGACACGGATAAAAAGTGTCCGCCTCTCTGACCGGTCGGCTGCGGATTTTAGCATGCGCCATAGGCCTCTATGAAGTCCGAGGCTGATGCTCTACCGACCTAGCCATCGAGGCTATATATATATATATATATATATATATATATATATATATATATATATATATATATATATATATACGTGTGTGTGTGTTTCTGAGTGTGAGTTCGTGTATGAGAGAGAGAGAGAGAGAGAGAGAGAGAGAGAGAGAGAGAGAGAGAGAGAGAGAGAGAGAGAGAGAGGGAGAGAGAGGTTACCAAAAAATTAGATATGTTTAAAATGTACATCATTTCAAATCTTTACATTTCTTTTCCGTTAATATTTGTTCACTAAAAAATATGATGAGATTCGAAAAACTGCGGTGATGTGATTCTGGATTAAGACAGTTTTCTTGAAAAAAGACGGAAAGAGTGATTAGATTGCACTCATTTTGAAGCAACTTCCGAAGCGATTACCGAATTGTAACTATATTGAAATGACAGATGAAATCTCAGTTTTATATGTTTGGATTCAGTGCCGATATACGAGGGCCTTATTTTGAAAGGATATATCATCGCCCCATTCCTCGCACCATTACCCATAAAAATTGAAATAAAAGAGAGGGAGAAAGAAAATTTAACGGGGCGAAAGCTTTCTTCCGCTGCGCTGAATCTTATAATAAGAATTCCACTGACCATTAAATGGCTGAGATATTCAAGTACCTGCATCCAGCAGGTAAAGCCATATCCGTAAAAAATAATGTTGCCATTAATTTTAAATTCTCACGTTCAGAGCCAAATGTAGTAGTTTATGAACTTTTTTAGTCTTGTACAAAAGCTGAAAACAGGTATTTGTTGATTCTTATTCTTAGTTTAAATTTGGATATTTTTCTCTTTCTCAGGCAATAGAAAAATGCTGATAGGGTCCTTTTTCGGCGCTCCCGTTACGCCAAAGCTTTCAAACATATGCACACACACACGCATATATATATATATATATATATATATATATATATATATATATATATATATATATATATATATATATATATATATATATGTATATATATATAAATATATGTATATATATATATATATATATATATATATATATATATATATATATATATATATATATATATATATATATATATATATATATATATATATATATATATATATATATATATATATATATATATATATATATATATATATATATATATATATATATATATATATATATATATATATATATATATATATATATATATATATGTATATATATATGTATATATATATATATATATATATATATATATATATATATATATATATATATATATATATATATATATATATATATATATATATATATATATATATATATATATATATATATATAACAGAACCTCATTCACACTGGATGGTACCTAATGAAGATGTTTATTCAGAAAAGTTACAAACTTTCTAGGACAAACAGTCCTAATTGTCAAGTATCCGTACAATGATCAGAGAAGTAGTTCAGCTGTATTTATATCTGTGTGCTGGGTTCTTTAATCCTTTCATTGCCCTCCTCCTGCGTGACCCCGCCTTCATGACCTTGGCCTTTCTCTGCCAGCGCCTTCTTCCAGGTGTGCATGTTCCGTGTGCCCTCTTGTGTATTTTTTTTATTACTGTGGAGTATACAATTTTTTTTGGTATGCTGTCTTCGAAGCTGTTTCCAGCGTTCCCTGCCATTGCGTTGCTAGCGCATGTTATGAAGGTGTTCTCTACAACCAGTCTGGCCGTTTTGTTGGTGTCACTGTACAAAAAATTTATATTTTTCCAGTCTATTTTTTGGTCTTTTCCCAACAATGTTTGGCAACTGACAATGTCTGATTATAATGTCTGATGTTCTGTATGAGTTGTTTGCTTCGCTCCCTGTAGGATTTCCGCTTTTGCCTTAGTACTGATTTTCACAGTCTAGACATGCTGCTGTATATACCTACCCTCTTGCCTCTCCCCCTTCTACCGACTTTTTGTTTCTAACTATTTTATTCTTAATGGTGTTTTTATAACTGCCTATCAATTTGAAATTATCTAGCTTCCTGTTGATGAGTGTAATAGTGTTGTTGTCCGGGACTGTAATTATTTTCTTCCCTTTAAAATGTTCCTTTTCTATCCCTTCCCTCTCCCCACAATAGCTTTTTCTTGCCTTAATGTGTGCCTGCTCCCACCAGTACTTAAGGAATCATAGTCTCCTAAATCTCCCTCAGGTATTCCAGCTCTTCATCTAAGAATTCGGGACTGCAAATCCTATAAGCCCTAATGCCCAACCCTCCCATTACTTGCATTTTTATTTCTTACCTATGACTGGAGAACGTATGTCTGTATGAATTGGTGTGTTCTCCCTTCCTTGCTTCTTAATAGAATAATGAATTAAGTTCTATTAAAGTAAAGGCAGACTATGTAGACTGCTCGCATGAGAGGGAGTAAGGCGGGAGAACCAGGTGTTGTTTTCAAACTAAAGTAGACAACCGACCGACGGGTGGGAATTTTAGCTCAGAGAGCCATAAGAAAGGGATAAGTTTTGTTAGGACAGACCTTCGATATGCTGTTCCTAAAGCTTATTTTCCTTGGACCTGTGTACCGGTTTTTGTCATTTCCAGACCAAACCCATCCCCAAGTTAAAGGTCTTTTCTTTGGCTTACTTCAAATACCTAATAAAATAGCAAATTTCCCAAGAAGATTTATAGATGTAATCCACGAAACTAAGAAAGATAAAAGTTTGCACATTACTATAGCCGACAAATCCAATTGTTTTGTAATAATGGATAAAATTAGCTATGTTGAAATAAAAATGGAAAACTTATTATCTGATTCTAGTATTTACAAAAAAACTAAGGAAAGACCCATTACTTGATGTCATAAAGTTTAAATTCTAAAATAAAAACTATACTAAAGGAATTCGGTTCAATAAAAGAGAAAGTGTCAACGATTGCCCCATCCTTACCTTACATGTACGGATTAATCAAAACCCATAAAAGAGATTTTCCTATTCGACCCATTATCAATTCAACCGGATCTATTAGTCATAACTTTCTAAATATCTAGTTAAATTACAATCACCTATTCTGGGTACTATTTCAAATTCCCATTTAAAAACTCTTTTGATTTCTGTGCTAGACTTTCCCACATTGAATTATCCAGTACTGACAAATTAACCAGTTTTGATGTGGCGTCTTTATTTACTAAAGTTCCTACTAATGACTTACTTCAATATTTATCGCGGCATTTGGACTTGTATAATCTAGAATTACCTACCAATGTCATTTCTAATTTTATATCCCCTTGTATAATAAATTGTAAATTCACTTTCAGTGGTAATTTTTATGAACAAATATGTGGTAGGGCTATGGGGAACCCCTCTTTCGCCACTTTTGTCTAATATTTGCATGGAATTCTTTGAGTCTAGACTTATTCCAAGAAATCTATTCTCTAAGGTGCTTTGGGTTAGATATGTAGATAATTGTTTTTGTATAGTAAAAGAAAATGTAAATATTCCTGATTTCTTGCAGACAATTGATAATCTTGTACCATCCATAGAATTCACAATAGAATATGAATAAAATAATTGTATACCATTTTTGGATGTCTTAGTTATTAGAAATAACACCAATTTATGTTTTCAAGTATATAGGAAATCCACGAATAATTTGCCATATATTCATTTTTACTCTAACCTTGCTAAACAAATTAAGGTGTCAATGTATTCCAGTAAGAATCTTAGAACTCTTAGAATTAGTAGTCTTGAATTTTTGGATGAGGAGTTTAAAATTATTGATAAAATAGGAGATTCATTATGTTACCCTCCATATTTTTTATAACTTTGTAAAAACAAAGCAAAAACGACATATTACAATTCAACCAGTGTTAACAAAGAACTTAAGAACATTCTCTATTTACCATTTCATACTAATTTCATCTCGCTATTGTTTCTAACTTAGTATTTTGAGAAATAAACTAATTAAGAATAGCCCAACCAATTCAAACAATATTGTATACAGTATTCCTTGCAAAGAATGTAATAAGATTTATATTGGTCAAACATCAAAACGACTAAAAGTAAGAAGCTCCCAACACAAATATGCCATTTCAAGAGGCTTATCAAATAATGCCATTGTGGATCATTGGCTTAAGACAGTCCATGTGATGAACTGGGATAAGTCAATGATAATCTACAAGGTCAACGACCATCGGGAAAGGAATCTGCCGGAAACTGTGTTTATTGAAGGTACGTCCACCTGGAATGTTTACCTCCACCCTGGATTATACCTTGATCCTTCGTCCTTGTCTTTTTTGTTTAAAGAACACGCTGCCCAGATTAACAAACTGTAACCCTTCCCCCCTTCTGGTTTTGTATATAAGGCTCTGTTAACTTCTTTTGTATTTAATGTGAACTTGAAAATGTAGAATAAACTACGAAAGTACTTGTTCAAAGTTCCAGTTTTCACTCACCTTTTGACGTGGATTTTATAATATTCTCAAGCACGCGTCCCTTCGTGCTGCATTGATATATATATATATATATATATATATATATATATATATATATATATATATATATATATATATATATATATATATATATATATGATTACTTGAACAATTTAAGATTTTGAAAAGGGAGTGGATCAGCAAACGAACAAAATTATAAAAACTAAAAAGGAAATAAGTGAAAAACAATAGTGCTCAATGAAGGATGAAGTGATACATTTACTTTTGAATGGACTATAAACCTTTGTTTAATCACTGTGTGTTAAGTTACACCCGATTTCAGGAACGCTGTTTGTAGAATAAGAAGTCCTGAGTAAATTGAAATAAAAAAAAAAACACATGTTTAACTTCATGTTGCATTACATTGCTGAATTTTTATTAGGTGACCATTGTCATTTTTATTTTCATTTACTGCTTGCTTTGAAATATTCAAGTTTTAATATCTATTAGCAAAATCCTGTAAACCTCCAGTGTTAATATCACGTCTCACACCACTATTACCGCTAAAACAATCCTTATTATTTGCAAAACGTACACATACTTAATGAAGTGTCGAATTCCCTCAGCGTAGACGGAAAGCCTCCAGAAAATAGAATATTATTCTTTGATAGCGACAGACAGAAAGGCTGGCGAACAATCAAAGGGATAAAACGAAATATAAAGCAAGCAGAATTAACGAAGAGTCAATCTCAGTGATACCATCAAATTCCCATCTTTAGAATCGAATCTAGTTTCTCCGAAATCAGTCTGAATTTATGCAGATCCAATGATGGAACTTTAGATTGTAAGTTGACTGAATTAACTTTATGCATAAAATGAAATATCAGTAAAAATTTTCATTCAAAATATTTCTCCTTTGACAAAGGTTAAGCAGCTCAGTGAATATTATAGCTTAGGATAAGAACTTGGATTATTTGTTTACAGTATTTAGACTAAAGACTTCAGGATCGTTATGTACTTTCTCGTAATGACTAAATACCTTCTTTACTGTAAATCATAATTAACAATGAATTTTTTTCCGTCTAATGTGTTCAATACCCTCATCACTCCCACCTGATAAAAAAAAGAATATGTCTGTAACTTGCCTTCATAATACGTTCATTTGTGTAACGAAGAACAAAAGACATATTTTGACTTTTCTTTAACTGAACAATCAAATTTTCAAGGGTAAAGTTTGTAAGACAGTGGCAGTTTTTGTTATTATAAGTATATAAGTAGCCTAAGGTAATGTAGAATTATTAATGGGAAATTAATCAAGATCCTAGCATTCATTAAGTTGATAAAGTATAAATTCAACAAACTTCCCTTTCTTGTGTTGAAAAATATCTATATTTTTTATAATATCATATTTCAAAATAAGCAAGTGGTTATAACACATGAGTATTTTTTATTTGAAAAGCAAATATGTACTAGAATGTATTAGATTTTCAGTTCTAATTTGAATACTAATGAGGAGTAGAATTCAGATTGGAACAGATCGACAGATAGAAAGATAATATGCTAAGTAATTCAATTTTATTGATACAATTTTAAGAAAACATACTTTAGCCTATTTCCAATCCGTGAAAATGTTTACTGCTTTGTTGATCGTGAAGTTAGCCACAAGAATCTACCGACATAAATCAAATCAAACTTATGCATCTAAAGCCCCCCAAAAAGTCTTAACGTTTAGTATGAAATTTTCTTACATCTAATGCACCAGTATGAGTATCCCGAGGCTCCAGTTCTTGGAAGGGAGAGGTTAAGTATCCCGACAATATTTGAAATAATCACAGTAAACGGGTCATGTGAGAATCTGTCCTACACACAAATGGGGATATCTTTATTTTCTCACAAGGCTTTAGAGTTGCAAGTATATCTATGATTAACCTGCACTAAAAAATTAATAATGAAATGATGGGAAGAGATAAAACATGTAAGCATAATAGGATGCATAGCGTTGGGGATAAAATTATTGAAGGTATTTGAAAGATTTTATAATAAATAAAAATGAAGAAAGACTCAGCGTTAAATGTTTGTACAAGATTTCCTAATAATAAAAGTGTTTTGTAAATGTGTGCAGAGAGGAAGGTGTTTGAAAGATCATAGTGTAATAACTCAGAAGAATTAAGAAACACTGCAAAACTAGTGAAAGAAGTTTCCAGGAGTGAGTTAAGAGTAAAGAGGTGAGTTATGAGGGGTTATGGAAACTTGGAGTATGGTACAACAAATATCAGTAAGGATCACCAATATAGATGCAGTTGACTTAAACAGGTATTATGAAATGGATGTAAAATGACTGTAGTCAAGTGTGCGCAACATTTGTAGCGGAGTTTCGGTGTATTTGGAAGAGGAATTTAAAACATATGAAAGTCTGTTGAGCTAACTCGCCTTTATGGAACTGAAGGGTAGACGTTTGATGGGAATGAAAAATAAATTGACAGTGTATGACAAAATTGTTTTGCTTATCATAAACTGTTTAACAAAGGACTGAACAAGATATAAATGTCATGATAAGCAGAACTGTAAAAAAAAAAAAAAAAACATTAGAATAGTGAAGAGCTGCATGCGATTGTGTTGGTTAATCTGAGAATGTTTAGAGGATGGAGAAGATGACTAAATGTCTGGATATATATATATATATATATATATATATATATATATATATATATATATATATATATATATATATATATATATATATATATATATATATATATATATATATATATATAAAATATATATATTACACACAAGAGTCACAATAATCTCTTAAGATCTCAAGCCGTCATGCATTTAAAAATGTTCATCATTACAAGCACTGGATGCATACGAACAATGAAATATATCTGGTGAAAGCAACTAGAAGATTCCAAATTTCCTAATTTTACAAGGAGGTTTTATGTTTAAATCTCTCTTGATATTAATGGCATTAAAAAGAAATCCCAAATGAAAACAAAGTATAGATCTGAAGATTACCGACAACGTCATGCTATTCTCGAAATTTGTCAGGGCCTCACATTCTGTAATTATATCCTAAAACTTCTTTCCTTTAGCAGTTGCACATAAACAAGACACAACAGAATGTGTTATTAAAGAAGCTAGTTTTTTGCGTAACTCTTATATTCAGAATGATGATTCACCACACGACCTTTTGTCCCAGAAAATTGCGTTGAAATAAAATACTAAATGGCTTCCTTTTTGTTACGGAATGTACCGGGACAACTAGATGATGTATATTCCTGGATATTCTTGTCGATTGAGTGTATGTGCGTGAGTGTGTGTATGTTTGCATGTGTTTATAGTTGGACACACTTATGTGTGTGTGCCTTTGTGTCTTAGTATATATTAAG
>NC_089741.1:70006023-70053523 GCF_040412425.1 Macrobrachium rosenbergii
GGTTGTCAAGAATGCTCGAATTATTGGACAGACCATTAGGTCCCACAGATAATTTAGTATCTACCATAGGATCTACTGCTACCTCTACAAGTGACACTGGTTCTACGTCTACCTTTACTTCTCTTCTGACAAAATGCTTTAACATATTGACATGGCAAATTTGGGTTTTTCGACATCTTTCAGGGGTCTCAATAAGGTAATTAACTTCGTTCAGTTTCTTGAGTACCTTCTACGGACCTGAAAATTGAGCCTTGAGTGGACTCCCAAGTATGGGAAGCAGTACCAAGACTCTGTCTCCTGGATCAAAATGTCTCATTTGGGTGCCAACATCGTAATTTGTTTTCATAGTAGCCTGAGCCTTTGTTAAATTTTTCCGGGCAAAGGTCCAAGCTCTACGTAATTTCTTCTGTAAAATAGATACATAATCTAAAATATTCATATCTTGGGTTTCTCCCTCCCAGTGTTCCCTCACACCATCCAGTGGATGACGAACACAGTGTGCAAATATAAGCTGAAAGAGAGAGAAACCCAACGCCTCATCTGGCGTTGACCTGGTCGCAAACAAAGCATATGGGATCTCTTTATTCCTTGTGTGTGTGTGTGTGTGTGTGTGTGTGTGTGTGTACTGAGTGCATTTGTACGTGACCTCAACATACGAATGCTTGAGGTGATAAGCGATCTCACAGGTGGATGGATTGTATGTGCAACTGTAGTCATTTGCAAATGCAGCATCGTGTGCCCGGATAGGAAAGTCACCTTGAGGGCTTGGAGACAATCATGGGAGCGGAAGTTTGTGTTAGCATTCTGTATCAAAGCTTCTAGAAGTTTCTGCCCAGATAGAACTGGAACCTGAGTGCATTGGGGGAGAGGGTCATGCATTTGTGTATTGTGAAAATGGCTTTGTGTGGAAATCTTTTATGAAAGGGGATACACTTGCTTTTGAGGAACCGAGCTGGAAAGACTTACTGGAACACTTTGGGATCAGATTCCCTTTTACTGTAAGGTTAGTTTTTAACACAGACAGTGATAACATTTTAGTCACTATTTCTTTGTTTCTTTTAGCATGTATTTCTGTGTTTTGTGGTGTTATTGATATGGAGTGGGTGAGTTCTGGTGTTAATGGGAGACGATTTCTCTCCCTACAGATGTTCCACGGACAGCCATAGGTAGTAATGTCATATAGCCACTTAAGTGAACTGGTGACTCACACATAATAGACATAGTATGGCGTATTTAGTGACGGGATGGGGAATGGGAATTCAATCTCACCTTTATTATCACTTATGAACAACTAATGCTTTAAAGTGGTGGTTCAAAATTTGCTATTAGCATATGTTTCATTTAACCTGTTTTATGTTGGTTTTACAAAATAAACTTTATTTTTGTAAACTAGGTTATTTTAATATGGGAAATAGTTTCATGAGAGAGAGAGAGAGAGAGAGAGAGAGAGAGAGAGAGAGAGAGTCGGGAAGGATCACACCTACCAACCTTTCAAGGTAAGTATTAACCAATTGTTTTCATTTGGGTATAACAGGTGGTGGCAGTGGTAAAAAAAAATAACACTTCCAGGCTTGAATTCATGCCAAAGAGATGTATGAATGGTGATAGTCATTAGGTTATGTACACATTTTGAATAGGGCATTATCTGGAGGTACTTGGTATGGTTGGTAACTCATTGTTGAGGGGTATATTGCCGAGTTACATTTTTTGTACTACTGTAGGAGGGGTCTGTCCATCATTCACAGACTCAGTTGAATTTGGTGGGTGAAGTGTTGATTGCCGAGTGTTGAGTGTTTTGCTGCTGTTTTCGACAAAATTATATACTTTTGGGCTTTTAATTGAGGTGTGGCTATTATTTAAATTTGGTGGTTGCTGGGATTCGAGGGAAGGGGAAAAAGTGAGTTTTTTTTCCTTTTGGATTTCCATTTCAGTTTCTTACAATTTATTTTTCTCATTTCTCTTTCTTTTGTTTTTCCTCTTACCGTGTTGTTATGGGATGGAAACATATTTTTTTTTGTGATTGTGTTATGCTGTGGGGGATGTAATATCATATGAGGTTACTTTCTTCAAGGTTTTCTTTTCTTATTCTTTCTTGTCAAGTTCTTTTTTTTTGGTTGTGCTATGTGTGGGATGTGATGGGTGGTTTCTCTTCTCAACGACTCACCCTTGTCTTTGTCGCCGGGTCAGCGTTTATTGCATGGAGACTGAGCAGTGGCGACGTCAGAGGGTGGATTTTACTTCTGATATTCTTTCTTTTTCTTTTCTGGTAGGGAGTTCTTGGGAGTTAACCTTGAAATTGATATGATGTCATCGCTCAGCTGATCAAGCACATGTCAGGGGTGATTTATTTCCTTAGAATAAAGTGTTTTATTATTGGGCTGTTTTTATTGAGGGTTAGTGATGTTTTTGGTTTAGGCAGAGATAAGAAGGAGAAAGTTGGCAGAATGTCAGATGGTGAATAGGTAAATAAGACATCGATCCACAGGGTTATGACTTTTAAATCACCTGTTCAAGCCTTTGCAGGTTTGGTGAATGGTAGTCTGAGTCAGCCAATGGAGAGTTTTATTGAAAGTGTCGACAATCATTCAATTTCCAAAAAGATCACAGATGATACAGATGCCTTTAATGAAGCTAAGGGATTTGTGGCTTTGGACGTGTGTGATACTGGAAAGTGCTGTCGCAGTTTTGAGTTCAGGAGATGTCAGACTTAGGATGACTTGAAGAAATTTTTAAGAATTGCATATGGGGCGGATGACTATGGTGATTTGTTTCGGGATATGAGAGCATTTTACAAAATTAGGAAAGGGCAGAGTTTAGTTTTGATAGTACAGTAGAGGCTGCCTCGGATGAATCTTTTATCTTTTCCCAAATTAGAAAGCACATGTCGAAATGCATGATAGTAGATAGCACATTTTCCAATCGCATGCCTAAAGCCACGATGGCAGGCCAAAGGAACTTCCCTCAGAGAAAATCTATCTTTGCTTCTAGTGGGTTCTCCGGTAAAGTGGAGATTGATAGATCTACAGATCAAGCACCACAATTTCGTTGCTTTAATTGCAGTAAGCAAGGGCATACTAAGCAGTATTCCTGAATTAGATATTGTAGTATGTGTAAGAATTCTGCACAGAATTGGAGATTCTGTCTGTTACTCAAAAAGAGTAATGCTAGGCCAGTGAGTCAGGATTTTGAAAGTTACTATAGGAAAGCTCCTCAAGAAGGGTATCCCAAGAAGTCTCGAAATACACAGAGTTTTTGGAGGGCAGATCAACCAAAAGGGAAAGGATAAAATGTTCATGTCATATAGGACTTTTGGGAAATATAGGAGAATGGACGCCGGTGGTGAAGGGAGCTGTTGCTGGGTCTAGTCTTTTGATATTTGTGGATACGGGGACATCAGTCAGTTCAGTGGACTTTGACTTTTATCAATCAATGTTTTCTCAGTATCAGCTAAGGTGTTCAGACCGTGAGGTGTGCCACGTCCAGGTTCACAAACTGGATGTCTTAGGAACACTGGATCTATTTTTCACTAGGGAGCCAGTTGATAAAGGAACCGTATTTGGTGGTGAGGGGAGTTGCCTTAGGAAACAAGTTTTGCTGGGACATCCAATATGTAGGAGGAATAGGATTTCTATATTCCATAGCGGTTGAGGCATAATAGTTGGTGAAACTGGAGGTGTTATACTGAGGAAATGGAGGGGCATACATCTTAAATGGAGGATAATGGGGAAATAAGTGGAAATAATTAGGAAAAGGTGAGAGATAAGCACTCTCAGGGAGTAAGTGGTCCTAATGGTGAAGGCAAGATGATATATAAAGGTGTTTTAATGGTGAATATAATCTTAGAACCAGGTATGGTTGGTATGGTGAAAGTGAAGGTGAGAGATATACAGGCAAATAAACAAGTGTGTTTGGTGGGTGGACAAGGAGAAACTTAAAGGAGTGGTGAGTACAATTTCCATAAACAAGGTGTTAAGTACAGGGGTTACATGGGTGGAATTGCTAAACTGCAATAATTCAGTTAGGAGGTATCAGAGGAATACTTATGTTGTGGATTTGGAGGAATGGAGCGAGGAAATGGATTCACTGGCAGTAATAGGGCAGGAAAATGGGTTTACAGAGGCTGAAATGAAGGTTAGAACGGAGGTTTTATCAGAATATTCAGATGTTATTGCTCTGAAAGGAGATAAACTGGAGTTGACAGATGTGTTAGAGCATATAGTGTATTTAGAAAGAGGAACGAAGACGATTTATGTCCCTTTGTATAGAATCCCTTTTAAGACAAGGGAGCACATGGAACAAGAAGTTAGCATGTGGGAGGATGAAGTTATAATTAGACCTAGCTCGTCACCATTTAATTTCCTGTTGTTGGCGGTACCAAAGAAGGATGGTTCCATCCGTGTATGTGTAGATTTTAGTAAGTTAAATGAGAAGACTATCCCAGACAGATATTTGGTGGCATGTTTACTGGATTTGTTTGTGGAAATTGGAGGTAAGAATATTTATTCATCAATTGACCTCATGGAAAGGTTTTTGCAAGTGCTGCTGAGTTAGGAGGGTAGAAAGTTTATGGCATTTTCAGTACCAAAAGGGTATTATGAATTTACAAGGATGACTTTTACGAGGCTAGTTAACACGGTCTTTCAGGGGATGGACTACATCAAGACTCCACGAAACAACTTTAGCATCTGACCTCTTAGAGGTACCGAAGGATTTAATAAGGTCCGTTATATCTTGGTTATTAGAGATATCCAAACCTCTGTGACGAAAATGCGCTTCGGAAAGACCAAAAGACTTTACCTTCCTACCCAAAGCGCCAATAGTCCAGTCCATAAAACTGATAAGTCTTCTCCTGGAAAACGAAGCGAAGAAACTTCCTGGACGCGGGATGGATCGGAATGTGAAAGTAAGCGTCCTGCAGATCTATTGAGACCATCCAATCCCCCGGACGAAGAGAATTGAGGACGGATTGCGTCGTCTCCATCGAGAAACTGGTTTTCTCCACGAAAAGGTTGAGAGAACTCACGTCCAGGACTGGTCTCCAGCCGCCTGAGGCCTTTGGAACAAGAAAAAGGCGGTTGTAAAAGCCTGGAGAGTTGACTTCTTCCACGATCTCTATCGCTCCTTTTAAAAGCATGGAGTCTACTTCCGCACTCAGAACCGAGCATTTTTCTAAGTTGCTGGAATATGCTGTCAAAGCTAAAGGTTCTGTTGCAAGAGGGGGCCTCTTGAGGAAGGGGATAGAATATCCTTCCTTTAGCTCGGACGTGGTCCACTGGTCCGCTCAGATCTCCTCCCAAATTTGCCAGAACTGCTGAAGTCTGGCTCCGACTAGTGCATGGAGGACATGTGTGCTTAGAGAAATTCTCAGGAGGCTTAGAATGGCAGGTCTGAAAGTTAAACTAGCCAAGTGTGATTTCTTGAAGAAGAATATTGTGTATCTAGGACATGTCATTTCAAAAGGTGTATGAGTGAATGATGAGAAGGTCAAGGCGACTGCAAATTTTCCTACGCTCAAGAATAAGAAAAATGTTCACTCATTCATGGGAATGGTGGTGTTTTTCTATAGGTTTTGAAGGGGTTTTTTACATTGTTGGCACCTTTGGCAGATATTGAGGGATAATGTATAGTTTTCATGGGGTGAAGCTCAGCAGGTAGCTTTTCAGAAAGACAAAGATGATTTAATGAGTCCTGCAGTTTTTAAGTTCCCTGATTTTTCTTTACCTTTCACGTTAGTGACTGATACCAGTCAAGAGGGGATAGGTGCATGTTTAATGCTGAAATTCTAGGGTAAATTTTATCCAATTTCTTCTTATAGCAAAAAGTTCAAGATACATGGAAGTAAAGAGAGGTTAATGGTGATGGTGGACAAAGAGGCTTTTGAAGTAGTGTCTAGTTTGGTTCATTTTATGTTGCTGCTAATAGGGAATAAAATGGAAGTTCTTACAGATCGTAAGCCATTGTTGGAGTTTTTTAATAAGCCTGATCTTTCTCCTTAGAGGGCTAGGTGGTTTGTGCCAATTAGGGATTCCGATGCTAAGCTTAAGTACATTGAGGGTAAACATAATGTTGTGGCGGATGCTCTTAGTAGGAATTTTGCAGACATGGAGATTGAGCATGTGTGTAGTGCAATTGGCGAGTGTGTGGATTGGGATATCAGTGTGGTGGTGGAGAAACATGATGAAGATGAGGTTTTAGCAGAAGCAAAGGAGTTTCTTAGAGGTGAATTAGTGAGAAAGGGTTATAGGTTGCCTTATTCAGGCTTGGAGTTTGAGGGTAATTTGCTGGTGAGGAAAATAAAATTGAAATTGAGTAGTGGGGATAATGGAGATACAACACAGATCGTGGTACCAAAAGAGTTGATTCCAGTGTTTTCGGAGATTACACATTGTATATTTAATAGTCCACATTTGGGGACTGAGAAGACTATCAGAAGGTATGTTACCAATTTTTCTGGAAAAATATGTTTTCTCCAGTGGAGAAATTTGTGAAAGAAAGTTGTGTGTGCAAATTGTGTAAACCAGCGAGGGTTACGTCGTGTAAATTTAGGTCTTTCCATATCCCAAGTAGGCCTTTTCAGAGGGTGCATATGGATCTGCTAATGAACTTTTATGTATCGGGATTCGGTCACAGGCATTTGTTGGTGATTATAGATGAATTAACGAGGTTCATGGAGATTTTTCCGTTAAGGAATAAGGCGGCAGAAGAGCTTGCGGTTACATTTTTCAATAAGTACATATGTAGATATGGGGTACCAGAGATACTTATAAAGGATAATGGGAGAGAACTCGTGAATAGAACATTAGAGTGTCTTGCAGAAGTTATGGGAGTACAGAAAGTAAATATTTTTCCTTAGAGGTTGAAAGCTAATGGGTTGTGTGAGTGAGCTAATAGGAAAGTGCTCGAAACTCTTAGAGTAACAGTGGGTGGTAATGATATTTATTCGGATAGATATTTGGATATGGTCAGATATAGCATAAATCCAATGGTTAGTCACACCATTGGTGTGTCAACTGTGGAGGCGTTGTTTGGTTATCCAGTTCGGGGTGCGCCTGATTTGTTTTCAGTTTCTTCACATTGTGATGACATGATTAAATCATTAATTGTTACAGCTAAAGAAAGTCATGCACGTCCTAGTATTAATCTCGAGTCAACACTTCAAGCGATAGTCGACAGAAGTAATGAGAAATCAGATGAGGCAAGAGTTGGTGTTGGGGATAAAGCGTTTTTGAAGATAAATGTCAGGAATGACTTAAGCTGTAAGTTAGGTCCCAAGTTTGAAGAGCAGTTTCATGTTAAAGAAGAGGAAAAGGGTAAATAGGTTCATAGTTTTGAATGACGAAATGGGAGCGACAAAATTTACACACATAGCTAAGATTATAAGAACAACTTAGTTTTTGGTGGGGTTTGTTTGTTTGTTTTATGGCGGGGGGGACGGGCATTGGTTACTCTTTTTTTCTTTGTTCTTCTCGTTGGAGTTAAGCAATTATTTATGCTTTTTTACTTTTCTCTGTTTTCAGATGTGGAGATTTAAATATAATTTGTTAGATTTTTTAGCACGATAGTTCTGTATTATTTAGGTTATTTGTGTCATTTGTGTCAGTGGTATCATTTGTATCATTTTAAGCTTTCGTGTGGCAGGAGTAGGAGGCATAAAAGAGCAGTGGTTGCTTTAGCTACAATGACAGCAGCAGTTATAGTAACGGTTGGCGGAGTTGCAATTACTAGCCTAACGAAGGTTGAGACATTGGAAGTTAATTTAAAGTAGCTGGTCAGGGGAGAGCTTTGGAGAATTTATGTGGTAGTAACGTAGAGTTATGTGAGTGGTTTGAGAAATACACACAATGTGTTACAATTCACATTTCAGGGGATTAGAGGTGACCTAGATTTGACAATAGCTTTGTTTATGGTTGATACGACTGTTTTAAATATTGAGAAAGAGATCAAATCATTGCTGGCAGAAGATATTTTACATTTAGGGGTGTTAGAGCCGACTTTGAAGGATGCAGCTTACGAGTGGGGCCCAACACAATTTTCACAGGTTTTAATTCATATAGATACTATGGAATAATAAGGGTATATTTATCAGACAGAGGGTTAATCGCTGAGATCCGAGTACGAAAGAACTTTTTCATAGTTATGTAATAAGATCTTTTTACGTACAAATAATAATACAATAGTGATGTTAGAGGGGACTGAAACTATGTAGATTTCAGGTAGGAAATATCAGTCATTAGCTATTGATTACAAGGATTGATGTACATTGGTACATGATAAATATGTTTGTGACAATAAAGAGTTTGTTCTGATGGATATACGGTAGCTTTAGGGGGTTGTGAGTTTCATTTGACAAATGACATGACAGCTATGAAATGTAGTTTTATACCAGTTCTCGACTCCTGTGGTGATGCCGATGAGAATGTCTAGAGCAATTTTTTGTAGAAGCTGCAGTATAATGAAAATTTGTGACAACTCTATTGTTCCATTTGGAGGGATCGCAGCTGTTTGATGGAGGGAGCAAGATAGTGTCTTCAGAGTTCATAGTTCTCAGCAAGAAGGTGACAATTCATCAGCAAAGATCTTTATGCAACATACACATCATCACCATGCTGTGGTTGAATTACCAGTTGAGGTGGAAATTATAATGTTACCAGCATTAAAAGAAGAGAAAGAGATTGGCTATATGGAACTATTCAGTGACCATAAGTTAATGTTACCATACGTTCTCACCGAGTCACTGATAATTATCATAATTATGTGTGTTATTATTATTCTGAGGTGCAGCTGTATGTGATGTTTCCAGGAGAAACAATCTCAAGGCGTTTGAATGATGGTAAATCATGTCGCCACTTAGAATAGGAATAAGTATGATTTGTGTCAGGACAACACAAGTTGGTGGTCTGAGCTGTTTAATGAGTGCATGTGTACGTGGCCACAACTTATGAATACTTGCGGTGACCAGCGATCTCGCAGGTGGATGGAATGTATGTGGAACCGTAATCATTTGCAAATGCAGCATTGTGCGCCCGGGCAGGAGAGTCACCTTGAAGTCTTGGAGACAATCATGGGAGTGAAAGTTTGTGTTAGTGTTCTTTACAAAAGCTTCTAGAAGTTTCTGTCCAGACAAAATTGGAATCTGGGTGTGTCGGAGGTGAGATTCATGCATTTGTGTATTGTGAAAAGGGTAGGTGAGGAAATCTTTTGTGAAAGGGGATACACTCGCTTTGGAGGAGTTGAGGCAGAAAGACTTACTGGAACACTTTGGGATCAGATTCCCTTTTACTTTAAGGGTGAGTTTTTAACATAGTCAGCGACTAACTTTTAGTTGCTATTTCCTTGCTTCTTTTAACAAGTATTTCTGTGTTTTTTGATGTTATTGCTATGAAGTGAGTGAGTTTTGACATTAATGGGAGATGATTCTCTCCCTGCAGATGTTCCATGGACAGCCATAGGAAGTAATGGCATATAGCCACTTAAGTGAACTGGTGACTCTAACATATTTACATAATATGGAGTATTTAGTGATGGGATAGGGAATGGGAAATTTAATCTCAAATTTATTATCACTTATGACTAATTAATGCTTTGAAGTGATGGTTAAATAATTTGCTATTAGCATATGTTACATTTAACCTGCTTTATGTTAGTTTTGCAAAATAAACTATTTTTGTAAACTAGGTTTTATTTACATACACTTTTGATATGGGAAAAATAGTTTCACGAGAGAGAGAGAGAGAGAGAGAGAGAGAGAGAGAGAGAGAGAGAGAGAGAGAGAGAGTGATGGGGAGGGCCACAGCTACCAACCTTTCCCAGTAAGTATTAACCAATTGTTTTCATTTGGGTGTAACATATATATATATATATATATATATATATATATATATATATATATATATATATATATATATATATATATATATATATATATATATATATATACACACACAAGCTGTAACACGAGTTCATGCAAATATTTTGGGAAATGAAAGAAACAGTCAAGCCAAGAATGTTATATATACAAATGCCTTTATGGCTTCGTTTGTCGGTGGAGTGAATTTTTTAAATAACTTATCATTAAACGGGGAAGTAAGATGACGTACGGGATGTCAGAGTGAGTAGTCATGGATATGAGGGGAGGGGGATGGAGCTAATCATTTCACTTGTTACTCTGAACAGTCACACTTTTCAGCCAAGATAAGTGCGCGTGTCCGGCTTACAAGTGTCAAATTCCGGATTCATTTTGAAAGTACGAAACTGGAGACAATGCCGTACTGTTCCATTTATGTGGAATATGCAGATTAGATGTTTATTTGTGGGCTTTGCAACAGTTGCATTTCTAGATTACACGGTTGTGAACTGAACTGTTATACAAAAAAGGAAGTCGGCCTTACAGACCTTACAGACCTTACAATTCGTTCGGGTTGCCCCAGGTCCCTCAGTGTGAGGCGCCTTTGATGTCTACCAGAGAGTTGCTAACGCATCTTCCGGTATATTTTGCATCTTCCAGTCTTGGATGGTCTGGGATGCATCTTAGATATTTGTCGAGCTTATTCTTAAACACATCTACGCTCACTCCTGTTATGTTCCTCAGATGAGCTGGTAGCGCATTGAATAGACGCTGCATTATCGATGCTGGTGCGTGGTGGATTAATG
This sequence comes from Macrobrachium rosenbergii, assembly GCF_040412425.1. Classification (NCBI taxonomy): domain Eukaryota; kingdom Metazoa; phylum Arthropoda; class Malacostraca; order Decapoda; family Palaemonidae; genus Macrobrachium; species Macrobrachium rosenbergii. The sequence goes on from NC_089741.1 coordinate 70,016,674, forward strand.
TCCTGTGTGCTTTCCTTAATTTTCCTGGTATAGTTTTTGGCACTATTAATCTACCTCTGCTTGCTCTTTTGATAATTTTAGTTCCATGATATTTTCGGTAATTCCTTCTATCTGTTTCCATGCTTGAATTACCATGTAGCGTTCTCTTCTCCTTTCAAGACTATATAAATTTAAGAATTGTAGTCTTTCCCAGTAGTCAAGGTCCTTAACTTCTTCTATTCTAGCTGTAAATGACCTTTGTACACTCTCTATTTGTGCAATATCCTTTTGGTAGTGTGGGTACCATATTATATTGCAATATTCAAGTGGACTACGTACGTACGTTTTATAAAGCATAATCATGTGTTCAGCTTTTCTTGTTTTGAAGTGCCGGAACAACATTCCCATTTTTGCTTTGCATTTTGCCAATAAATTGCTATTTGATCATTGCATAACATATTCCTATTCAACATCACACCAAGGTCTTTAACTGCTTCCTTGTTTGTGATTGTCTCATTATTAGGTCCTTTATATGCATATAGCATTCCTACTTTATCACCATAGTTCATTGATTCAAATTTATCAGAGTTAAATACCATCCTATTTATCTCTGCCCATTTATATATTTTATTTAGGTCTCTTTGTAGCGAGTTCCTATCTTCATCACAAGCAATTTCTCTACTTATTCTTGTGTCATCTGCGAAACTTCTTACTACTGAGTCCTTAACATTACTGTCTATGTCTGGAATCATAATCACAAACAGCAATGCAGCTAACACCGTACCCTGTGGTACACCGGATATTACCGTAGCTTCATCCGATTTCTCATCGTTTTCAATCACTATCTGTTTTCTGTTTTGCAAAAATTCTTTTATCCATCTTCCTACTTTGTCAACAATGTTATGTTTTCTAATTTTTTTCGCTAATATATTATGATCTACCTTGTCAAAAGCTTTTGCAAAGTCTAGGTAAACCACATCTGTATCTTTTTCATTTATCATATTTTTATATATGCTTTCATGGTGGACTAACAGTTGGGTTTGTGTACTTTTTCCGGGTACAAAACCATGTTGTCCTATATTGAACAATCTATTTTTCATTAAATGTTTCATTATATTTTTTTATTACCCTTTCATATACTTTCATAATATGAGATGTCAGACTCACAGGCCTATAATTACTTGCCTCTAGTCTTGAACCACTTTTGAAAGTAGGAGTAATATATGCTAATTTATGCTCATCATAAATCTTGCCTGTATCTATACTTTGTCTTAATAATATTGCTAGCGGCTTTGCGATTGAATGAACCACTTTCTTTAACAATATGACAGGTACTCCATCTGGTCCTGCTGCTGATCCATTTTTAATTTCATTAATAGCCTGCACAATATCGGCTTCTGTAATATCTATATCTGATAAGTATTCAGTATTTTCATCTCTTATTTCTGTATCATTATCTTCATTTTCAATTCTAGGTGTAAATTCACTCTTATATCTTTCTGCTAATATGTTACATATTTCCTTTTTTCATTCGTTAATCGCCCTTCAATTCTTAGAGGGCCTATTTCTACTCTTATTTTATTCATCTTTTTGCATATGAATAAAAAATTTTAGGGTTTTGCTTGATATTTTGTAGTGTCATTTCTTCTAGGTTCCCTTTTTCATTTTCTTTTGATTGTATAATCTTTTGTTCTGCATTCTCTATCTTACTTTTTAGTTCCATCACTTTCCATGCATTCTTTTCTTTTGCAAGAGCTTTTTCCACTTTCTAATTTTCTGGAACAAGATCCTTCTGTCTCTTGGAATTCGTGACTGATGATTACTTTTTTCTTCGGTATATATTTTTCCACTATTTCCTCTAATATTTTATATAATATATCGGTATTTACCTGTATATCATCACTTACAAATACATTTTCCCATTCTTTGTTTAATTCTTCATTTATTTTTGACCAATTTATATTCTTACTATAGAAATTGTATTTTCCATATCCTTCCCATTTTTCGTTTCTTGCTTTTCTCTGTTTTCATATGTTCTGGAACGGACTGTTAGTTCTATGACATTATGGTCCGAAATACTCGTGTTATATACTATTATTTCTTTAACATAGTTCACCTCGTTCACAAATACTAGATCTAAAATATTATCCTTTCTTGTTGGTAGGTGATTTATTTGCTGAATGTTATGTTCTAGTAGCATATCTAATAGCTTTTTCAAATTGCCTCTTATCTTCTGCACTACTATTGCTCTCTTTTTATATGTATAAATACAACCACAGTCTCCTATTCGTTCTTTCCATTCTACAAAAGGAAAGTTAAAGTCTCGGTTAGGAGTATAGTCCAGTCCTTGTGATTTCTACATATTTCATCCAATTTTTCAATTATTATGTCAAACTCTTTAGTATTAGGGGTCTATATATTACAATGTTCACTAATTTTTCATATTCAAATTCTACCGCTGATTAATTCACATTCTGTGTTACTATATTTCTCACAGATTTTTCCTTGATTGGCATCTCTCCCATATATCGCGGTTCCCCCTTGATTTCTATTTTTCTATCTGATCTATAAGTTTGGAAACCCTTTATCTGGTCATCATTACCAGTCTCTTGGGAATACCAGGTTTCACTTATATTCAATATTTCTATTTTTTCATTTTGGGTTAGTTCTTCTAAGAACTCTATCTTTCTTTTGAGTTACTCGAAACTAAAAACCTGCGCGTTCATCACTATGATGGTTTGCGAATTATCTCCATAATCTAATATGGGTAATAATAAGGATTTTCCCATGTCTCTTTCCTGTTCTGATATGTTGATCTTTTTCATTTCCAGAAATTCGTACATTAAAAAATCCAACTTTTCCATTATACTTGTTCTTCCAGCTTCATATTTATTCACTTTGTGCATAAACCTGCACTTATCTCCATATCTGCACCATCCCTTAGCATCATAGATACATTGCTTGTTCCTTGTGCTATATCTAGGTGCTGATGGCTCATATCGTGGTGCTGACATTTCATAATGTGTTGTTGGCTTGTTTTTGCCTTCATCACATGATCTTTGTTCTTTTCTTTATTTGTTTCATTTTTACCTTGATTTTTATATGTATTTGATTTTGATTTTGGTTTTCATGGCTACAGGATGCATGTACCTACATTTCTTATTAAACCTACATCCATTTCCTTCTTTCCATTTTCTACATATTTTTGGATGTAGATCGCTGCATTCCTCTTCATAGCCATCTAGATATGCACATTTGCCATATATCTCATAATTGTGACATATCTTGGGATGTTTGTAATAACATCTTTCACCAAACCTGCAATTCCCTCTTTTCAAAAGGGTGCATACTGTGTCTTTCTTTTCTTTCTTTTTTCTTGTTCTTTCCCATCAGTATGGAGATCCGGGTACAACCTCTTTGGGATTTTATTTTGATTTATCATGTCATAATTTATTTCTTCATATGTATGTTGCTGTATTGCCTCATATGTAGAATCTATGAGTTTCTCTGCATCCATACTATTATCCTGTTCTTTGTTTTCATTAACCTTTTCCCTCTCTTCAGTCTTATTTTCTTCTTTTCTATTTTCCTCTTCTTCCTCTTCTTCATCCTCTTCATCTTCTTCATCCTCCACAATCTGTACATTAAGTCTTGATGTCAATAAAATACCTCCAAATCAAATGTATTCTTTAGATACTGAACAAAGGGGGAAAAATCACTGAAACCTCCCTCTCCGTCAATGGTATTCACTGTGTCGGGAATTTCCTCGACCGATGTCACTGATTTTCGTTGTGCCGATAGACTGCACGATCAACCCACCTACTATCGAAGTGACCTAGTCCCCATACAAGGATAAACGAGTCACGTGCTATGGTTTTCTCAAAATATATACAATAATAAAACCATCTCACTCACCAGATACAAGGAAGGAACGGATGTCCACAGGCATTCCAAGGACCGGGAGCCACATTTTGCAGTCTACATGGGCCTGTATGTGTTTGCCAAGACAAGGAAGAGGCAAGTAATTGAAATGCTCCTTGAGAATGAGCTCAGCATATCATATGACCGAGTCCTAGAAATCTAGTTAGGAGAAGCAGTTTTGCACAGTATGTGGAAGATGGAGTAATCTGTCCCTCAGTCTTGAGAAAGACAACATAATCCGACTGCGACCACAGCTGAAACATCTTTACATGGTACAAGTGTGTCCATTTTCTATCATCCAATCAAGAAGAACCCTGTTTCATTCTTCAAACAAGAACAGGCTGAGGGAATTTCTATGGGGAAAGTCCTAAAAGATGACTGTCAGTTATTCTCGTGACTGTTCATCTCAAGCCAGAACAGACAGTGTGACTTGCAAGAATTCTTCAGTCACGAGAATCAGTCATACCCTGCATCTCTCAGTGACAGCAGCAAGCTCCATACATATCAGAAGTCACAGCTGGTTGGAATTCTTGAAGCGCAAGTGAATGTCCCAGTGGGAGAACCAAAGGGAGATACAATCATCATTGACGGCTCAGCACTTATCAATGCCTGACCTCTACGTACTTCAAAGACATTTAATGACTATGCCAAAGAAGACATCATCCCAAAGGTGGAATCCTATGGTGCTCGGTACAAGCGGGTGGACATAGTCTTTGATGTATACAAGAAATCAAGTCTGAAATCAGAGACGAGGTCAAAAAGGGGTAAAGGAATCAGAAGAAGAGTGACAGGAACAAGCAAGACACCAGGAAACTGGCAAAGCTTCCTTCGTGACCCCAGCAACAAGACTGCACTGCTTTACTTCCTGGCCGAAAAGATGTGTGAATCAGAAACGACAAGGACAGTCACCGTCACAAAAGGAGAGGATGCCATTAGCAACACACTGAAGTCTCTGGATGCTGTGTCCCCATGTTGTCGCGAAGAAGCTGACAGTCGAATATTTGTTCACGCTAGGGATGCAACGACTGACGGGAGCAAGTCTATAATCATCAAGGCTAATGACACAGATGAGCTAGTCATGCAATATCTGTACTACCATCCTTCCAGAAACTAGGCCTTCAGGAAATGTGGATTGCCTTTGGCCAAGGAGCCCATATGTGATGGATTCCAGTCCATGAGGTAGTTTCTGCAATTGGGCTCGAGAAAGCTAGAGGGATCCCCTACTTTCACGCATTCACTGGATGTGACATTATGTCTGCCTTCCATGGGAAAGCGAAGAAATCTGCATAGCAGACTTGGAATGTATTTGATGATATTACTGAAACATTCATCAGTCTCAGCCAGCATCCAACATTGATTCGTGATCTTGACATGCCGAGGCTGGAAAGATTCGTTGTCCTCATGTACAACAGATCAAGCACAGCCACTGGTGTGGACGAAGCAAGACTAGATCTGTTTGCCCGCAAGCAGAGACCGTACAACTCAATTCCACCAACACAGGCAGCTCTCAGAGAACATGCAAAGCGTGCAGCATACCAGGCTGGGATCATCTGGGGCCAGGCAACCCACTGTAATCCACACATGAGCAGTCCAGCTGAATGGGGGTGGACACAGAAAGGAGAAGCATGGCAGATACATTGGACAACACTACCACCGATTGCAGCAAGCTGTCAAGAATTGACAAAGTGCTCCTGTAAGAAGGTTAACAAAGGAAGATGCTAGTGCTCCCAGGCAGAGCTTCCCTGCACATCACTCTGCAGCTGTATATGTGAACAATAGCAGATCTAGAAACAGCAGCACAGTATGCATAACTTTGAAAATGTACCAGCAGGGGAAAAAACTTATGTAAAAAAAGACAAACATCTTGGTGATCATCTTAAGAAATATGTCTCAGAGTGCTTTTTAAACAGGAAAATATAGTTCAGCAGGCTTCAAAATATAGGAATCCACATTTAGATCATGCAAATCAGACAACTACAAATATTTCTGAGCAAAACATCTATTTCGGGTGGTTATTTTGGCCGCCATCTCGGATTTTCAATTGGCCAATCGGGCAGATTTGATTAGTATACCTTGGAGGACACTTGTGCCAAATTTGATGCTTGTATCATCATTTGCACAATTTTTCTGTTATCTGCCCCCACTAGTTAAGCATAAAAGGCAGAAGCCTTTCCGAGGGCTGGAGGGCTACTGCTTTGAGCCTTAGGAACTTAGTTATAAGGCCTCTAGGCCTCTAGGCCTCTTTCCCTGTGACCCTTTTACTGACTTAACACTTGCTTTCAGATGTGACCTGCTTGTGCACGAACGAACGCACTCGAAGATCTTTTCGAACCAAGAGGCAAGGCGAGACACAGCAGAGATGCACTCAAAACCCGGCACGAGAGGACGTAAAAACCTACTCCTTTCTTTCCTTTGTGTGGTAGTGGACAAGCGCCAGCAACCCAGTTTGTCTTGCAAAGAGCTCGTGCAACAGCATCAGGTATGTCTGAGTAGCCGTCTACTGCAAGTACAATTTTTTCTCTCATCGTAATTTCTCCCCAATTCCTAATTTTCAACTTTTCCATTCCCTTCAAGCTCCCTCTTGTTTTGAGATTGACGACATAGCCCGCTCTCTCTCGCCAGTGCCAATACAAGTTTCAGTGATCAGAAGTAGACTACTTCCTCCATAGTGTTAAATATGGGCTACTTAAATTAAGCACTCAGGTGATTAAATTCTCACTAGTGAATAGGTTTCATGTGATAACTTTCCAGTGCATGCAATTACTAAGTCTGGCTCTTTATTCCAGGAATTGTGCTTCGCGCCTCACTCAACCAAGTCTTGTAAATTAAGTCCCCTGGAATACTGCTTTATAGAAAATAAAGGGAAGTCTAGTTAGAGGCCAGTTGCAAGAAAGCCCCCTCAGTAGGTTAATTCACGCCTTGTTACGATGTTCAGTTAAGGACGTGCTATTGACGTCCTTGTGAATTTGATTCTTGCATCATTCTTACTTTTGTTGTTTGCTGGCTCTTCAATTTCCAGCGTCATTTCATTGCTTCATATTAGTCAGATGAGTTTGCTTTCTATTGCACATTGCAAAAGAAAAGAAAAAAGAAAAAAGAAATCCGATGAAATCATTTAGTTTTTCGTACTGCTCACCACCAGACTGGAATTTCTTCCAGCTCCCTACGTTCCTGAGCCCGTCTACCTGACAGCTATTAAGGGGAGTGTTTCATTACTTTCGTAAGTACCTTCAGTCAATCTGACCTCTCGGCCAGTTCTGTCACGATATGAAAGTAATGATGACATAAACAAATAATGTATAACTTAATAGATAAAGAAATTAATAAACAAACCATAGTTAAACTAATAATTAAATAGATAAAATAAGTACAGTGAAATATCCGTTGGTCCTCTTGTTATGAAAATCGCTTTTTTATTATTATTCATGAAACTAAAACCATTTTTCTTGTGTGAATAACTTCTGTCCAACATTTGGGGCATGAGTAAAGCATCCCTGTCCTTAAGACTTCACATTTTCTACCGTTCGATTCCACTACAATTTTTTTTCTATCATACAATTTATATGAAAAAATTATTTTTTGCAAATTAATTCCTCAGAAAAAATATGAAGTTTTCTGTATTAACTTTTTTACTGAACAGAATGACATGCATCCAGCCAAATGTTTTATGAAAATAATAATAATAATAATAATAATAATAATAATAATAATAATAATAATAATAATAATAATAATAATAATAATAATAATAATAATAATAATAATATGACCTCAAAGAAACAACTAAGTATCTCGAAAGCCTGCTGTAACAAACATTTTGCCGAAGAATTGTGTTGTTGAAGGTGTGAAACTTTATAATGTTCAAGTTAATATATATTTTCATGTTTACTGTGATTCTCAAAATAGTAATAATGATTTTAATAGAAATAAGAACAACAAGATTAATACCTAATAAGAGAATAACAAAAAGTTATAATAAGAGCGAAGACAACAGTCATTGTAAAGATTTGTGGAAGAAGGAAAATTAAGGAAAAAAGTTAGCATATATTTATATATATATATATATATATATATATATATATATATATATATATATATATATATATATATATATATATATATATATATATAATATATATATATATATATATATATATATATATATGTATGTATGTATATATATATATGTATATATATATATATATATATATATATATATATATATATATATATATATATATATATATATATATATATATATATATATATATATATATATATATATATATATATATATATATATATATTAATCTTCCTCCAAAGAAAATTACTTCAGTCAAGAAAATATTGTTTTAGAGGCGGCGATTATGACAATCCTGCCTGTTTCACAGCCTCGGTAGGGCTGTTATCATGAACTTTTCAGAGCTGAAGATCCTCTCAGTTCCGGGCCTGAGATGCCAAGTGATTATTAGGTGATTTATCCGAATGTCTATTCGTTTTATATTAGTTTTAGCGTTTTCAGGAATACCATCATAATTGCGTAATATCATGACGGAATAGGTGACAGCAATGATTTTACTCAGGTTAAGTTTTATTAATTGGGCACGTGTATTAGTATTAGGCATATTTATGTGACCCTAGACATGATAAATTAGCCTAAATATTTCTTCGTTATTGTTTTTACCAGTGTTCTTCTCATCCCATAATAGATTAAAGTAAGCATATATATATATATATATATATATATATATATATATATATATATATATATATATATATATATATATATATATATATATATATATATATATATATATATATATATATATATATATATATATATATGTGTGTGTGTGTGTGTGTGTGTGTGTGTGTGTGTGTGTGTGTGTGTGTGTGTGTGTGTGTGTGTGTGTGTGTATGCATTACTTTCATTTATTATGGGATGAGTACAATGCTTTGTGATCATGGGCCAGCTGTATTATTTGTTCAACGGTACGCTAATTTTACGCCATTGGAAAATCCAGTAATATTCTTACTGGTTAGTTTAGGTCTAATAACACTGCGTACCATATATACGTCAGGTAAATGGTAACCAAGATGGATGAATGAATTGTGATCAGGACAGTAAAGGAATAATATCGGTGGATTTGCACACGTGTTTGGAAACAAATATCACAAATGATAGTAAGTTAAGAGAGGTGGTGAGTAATAAAATAGGTTTAGGATATACGATGTTTAAGAATATGTAAAAGGTCGGAACGTATTGAGTGATATTGGAGCCACCTCCCGATTATAGAAGGGAAGAGTAGATGTTTAAAGAAAAAAAGGAGAGGTTTTTGGGATGGATTGTTTTCTTAGTACCTGCTGGGTGAGAAAGATAAGGAGGCTAGCGTTTGTAATATAATTAATTGGTATTTTAAAACGGTTCATTCATGTGTACACAATGCAGGGCACAATGCAGAGGAGAAAATTCATAGTTAGGAGAAAGGAGGAGCAAGAAGTATACTTTAGTTTAACCAGACCACTGAGCTGATTAACAGCTCTCCTAGAGAGGGCTGGCCCGAAGGATTAGACTTATTTTATGTGACTAAGAACCAATTGGTTACCTAGCAACGGGACCTGCAGCTTATTGTGGAATCCGAACCACATTATACCGAGAAATGAATTTCTATCACCAGAAATAAATTCCTTTAATTCTTCATTGGCCGGCTGGAGACTCGAACGCGGACCCAGTAGAGTGCTAGCCGAGAACTATACGGCCCTTACAACGAGGAACTGTGGGAACTTGAAAATGCTGGATGCAAAGAGAAGGAAAAGTATTGAAACGGAATCACTTCTATAACCAAGAAGCTTGTCTACTGTTTCCGTATATGAAGTGACCAATGCTATGGAAGCATTCTTCACAGAGGCTTCATTCATGTTTCAGAATTATAGATGTGGCACTGAACACCGTCATGTTTATTTGAGAATTCTTGTAATGTGGAGATGATAAGGATCCACACATATTCAACTCTAAATCTCGTTTTCCAGTTCAACTGGTCGGAAGAGATTTCGTTTCCACCCTCTACGAAGCTCAACTTTCGGAAAACTGTCTTCATTACATGTACTCGTTTTCTAATTTTGGCGTTTAGATAGTTTTACTTCAGATTTATGAATTCAAATATGCAAAGATAAATTTTACAAGGGTAAAATTTATTGCTTTTGATTACGTAATGAACTTGGGTATATGTGGAAGGATTGTCAATGTAATAAAAAAGCAAAAACGCTAAAGATTTTAAAATTCTTTCTGCACAGCAGTGCGAAGGGTCGCCACCAATTCCTTCCAAGAAAGTATGCTTCCCTTTAATTGTCCCAAGTGTTCTCTATTTTTTAAATACGAATATTGGGATTTACAGGAGAATTTCATGCAATTGATCTGCAAATGAATATTTAGCAATATTCTACGTTTGGTAGACAGTCTGCTTCCGGATAACATATATTGTCAACCATTTTTTATTATCTATCGATACAAATGCTGTGACAACTCAGCAGATGTGTTTGTTAGATGTGCGTCAACTTACTATTGATAAATGAATTGCTTTTTTTAATCGAAAATGAACTATTCGACGTTAGTGAATGTGACAATTTTTGATGAACTATTTGAATGACATTCGTTCTATTTGCTCTACGAAACATAAAATGACCTTATGCGCATATAAAGGTCCTGTTTACCGTAGAACTGTTAGTAATGTTCCATAAATCCAGAAGTACTACGAACTTTGACGACATACCCGTACTCAGATTTTCGAATGCCTTCATCAACTATAGAAATGAATTTCACATGTTAAACTGTGTTTTAAAATGTGTGATTTTACGAATGACCTATCCTTTCAACACAAATCAAATCATATTGAAGGAACAGTTGAGACTTCATACTGGTAAAAACAATAACGAAGAAATATTTAGGCTAATTTATCATGTCTAGGGTCACATAAATATGCCTAATACACGTGCCCAATTAATAAAACTTAGCCTGACTAAAATCATTCCTGTCACCTATCCCGTCATGGTATTACGATTATGATGATATTCCTGAAGACGCTAAACTAATATAAAACGAATAGACATTTGGATAAATCACCTAATAATCACTTGTCATCTCAGGGGAACTGAGAGGATCTTGAGCTCTGAAAAGTTTACGATAACAGCCCTACCGAGGCTGTGAAACAGTTAGGATTTTCATAATCGCCGCTTCTAAAACAATATTTTCTTGATTGGAGTAATTTTCTTTGGAGGGAAGATTAATATTTCCTCTCTCCTTAATAGTGTTCATATGAGGAATGTTCCTTGTCACATCTGTACAGTCAGAGGTCAGCTCGGCACTCATGGCTGTGGGGTCTCAGTTCTTCTCTCCAGATGTTCAGTGGTCGCTTCCACAAGAGTTCAGGGAGTCTCACTACCTTTCCGGGCTTGAACAGTGATCACTTGTAGACCTAGGACCAAGAAGTCTCATCTCCGGTCCCTTATAGGTCAGTGGTCACTTTTGCATCTGTCACCAGTATCAAGGAGTCTCACTTTTAGTCTCTGTATTAGTATTTTTATTTTTAGTATTAGTAATTTTAATTTTCGTATTTTTATTTTTAGGGTTTTTTTTGTTATTTTTTTTTTATTTTTATTTTAGTAGTCACCTCCACAGCCAGTGTCTAAGTTCAAGGGAACATTGAGGACCTACTAAAATCCAAACGTGAACAAAACATTTTATAACAATTATTATAATGCACATCAGTACTTTTTATATATTTATTATTAAATCATATTTCTACCATTTCTGTTACTGATTTATTTGCATATGCTTTATAAGTAAATATGTTAATAGATTAAAGCTAAATAATAGATTATTTTCTAAAGGTGTGCACAGTTTCTTGTTCTATCCAACTAAAATTTAACTCTGAAATAACCTATACAACACAATCAGTAGAAACTACTTAGAACCATACTCAATTAAAAAAAAAAGTAAAAAATGAGCTGAAGTTTCCTCGGCTTAAGCATTTTTTTCTGTAGAGTATAATGCTGTATGAAACTCTCAGCCACGGTCCATGAAACTTTCAGTCATGGCCCGATGGTGGCCTGAGTTGTTGGCACCTATAACGGTGCCAGACGTACGATCATGGCTAAATTTAACCTTAAATAGAATCAAAATCACTGAGGCTAGAGGGCTGCAATTTGGTATGTTTGATGATTGGAGGGTGGATGATCAACATACGAATTTGCAACTCTCTAGCCTCGGTGGTTTTTAAGATCTGAAGGCGGACAGAAAAAGTGCGGACTGACAGACAAATAGCCATCGCAATAGCTTTCTTTGACATAAAAAAACTGAAAGTAACTAATTAGAAAAGTAACCGGTTACAAGTTAAGATTTTTATTATGTCAAATCTTTCCGGGACTTTCATTGAAACTCGTATTAGTTATGAATATGGTGTCAAACGTGTCCCCTCATCTTGGAGTTGATATAGGTTGCGTTCACAGAGACAGGTGAAATTATGACTTATGCATTATCTATATATATTAATGATAATTTTCACCCTTTATTAATTCTAAAATTACTATGTGCATTGCTATGTTCTTCGATGTACTATTTACCTAGAGTTGATTTGAGCATAAAAATGAATTGGTAATTTCTATAGACCTACTGGTTACAAATCATTCGGTCAAAGTTATAAGATTGGTTCAGTGACTTACTCCTTTGCTACCTGCAGTTTTATTTTAAAGAAACCGGTAATTTACCTATGTTGACAAATTATTTCTTGGATATTCACATCCGATTATCTTGAACAATTATCAACAAATCATTTCCTCGCATCGCAATTTTTGCAAGAAAGTGATCATGAGACCAATAATGAAGCTTGTCAGGCAAAGATAAAGACTCCAAATGCAACGGTTGCTGAAACCGACTGTTCTGAAAACTTAGCTTTACTCATAACAGAGAAAACACTCATTTGTTTGAAAGCTTTAGTATACGAACAATCTGTTTTTTAAACGTGTTACAATTTTTTTTAACACTTGGAGAGGAAGCATTCTTCCCACGAGCTTTCTAAAATGAATATGACTCTAGAAGGTATTTAATCTATGTTCTGTATAACTCCCAATTTATTGTTTAATGATAAAACAATGAAAAATACCTAGAACACACCAATTCAGTCTTCTATTACTCCCCGCAGATGAACAATATATGTTATACGAAAAAGGTCTTGAATAAGTTGTACACTAAATGGCGCGTCAATCTCGAAAAATAACATTTCTATGAATACCTCTTTGCTTGCACAATATATATATATATATATATATATATATATATATATATATATATATATATATATATATATATATATATATATATATATATACATACATACATACATACATACATGAAGCTACAAAGTCGCTTAATATCAATTCACGCTACTTCGGGAATATCCCCTGATGGTGATAATTCCTCATCGGGGATATTCCGTAAGTAGCGTGAATTGGGTATAAGCTTTTGACATTTGTAACTTCATGAATGTATATAAATCACGGTGGGATGAAAATTTCATATATATATATATATATATATATATATATATATATATATATATATATATATATATATATATATATATATATATATATATATATATATATATATATATATATATATATATAGTCCTGAGTTCTCGTCCTTCGCTGGTTCGAGCCCACGGGACGACGAACTTATTATCACTAAAAATTCCCCTTCGGTAACACATATGAAAATATATTATTTCCGAGGTAGAGCGAATTGGATATTAAAGGACGTCTGTAGCTTACTGATTGGATATGAATCACGGTGGTGTGATAAAAAGTCATATATATATATATATATATATATATATATATATATATATATATATATATATATATATATATATATATATATATATATATATATATATATATATATATATATATATATATATATATATATATATATATATATATACATATACATATATATATATACATATACATGTCACTAGCCCCACACATGGTCACCCTCTCTCTTGCTCTCTAACACACACAGCCCTACTCCTAACCACTAAAACATAGATGAAAAACAAAAGAAACCCATCTTACAAAAAATAGAGTTTATTATGGAAGTCTAATAACAAGACAGGTAAATGAAATTCTACATGATAGATAATTAATCCCATCAAGTTATACCCCAAAACGCAAACTAAACCATTACAAAAAAAAATAATGTGTCGGAGTTAACTCCCGCCCCCCACAAAGTCACATTATTTAGAAGTCTGTTATTACTACCTTTCAATGGCACTTCAGTCCCCAGTTCCATTTACATAAGGGGCTGTCTGCCATGACTATTTATGGTTTCTACCTTAATCAAAACATCTGCAAGGAATAGAACCATCTCCATTAAAAATCAGAGTTCACCCAGTTCATAACACACAGAAATACATGATAAAAATGTTCAATAATGGTAAAGGAATAATCACTGCAACATCATCAGGTCTTTAAATAAATTCTTATAAAGGTTAGTAATTTTCTAAGTTCCTAGTCACTCTTTCAGTGACCAGGAATCCCACTTCCCAGGCGATCAACATGTCCTTCCAATATGGTCTTTCACATGATCCCTCTTCACTTGGCGATTTTATAACACACGAACTGATTCATATTTCAGTTTAACACACCAAGAAATCTGACTAGAGCTGGACTCCAGGCTTCTTAGAAAGTTCTATCTAGAACAGGGATGGGAAAACTCCGCTCGGGCACGTGTTGATGAAGTTTCAAAATCTAAAGATTAATGTACGAAAAATGCTGAATTATCAAACACTCAAAGCACATACTTTCTACCTGTGAGATTTGTTAAACATTGCAAATCTTGTATGTCACAAATACCTCCATAACAATTTGATAGGGCTCCGACCACCCACTCACTGGTCTTCCTCCGCCCAAAGTATCCTTATTCAACCACTATGGTGCGGTTTCAAGATTCACCATCATTTGCACTTGTGGAAACTGCTTCTCCCTGCATCAGCACAGTCACCTTCATTGGAAGACCTTGACAATGCACATAATTATAATAATTATCAGCAACACACCAAGAACACATGGCAAGACCAACTTATGGTCACTGAACAGTCCAATGTAGTTTACTGTATATCCTCCACTCATCTCAATGGTGGCAACGTTGTAACCTCTGGTACAGCCGATAATTCTACATCCTCATGGTAATTACGCACATGCTGTACAAAGATCATCACCGACGAATTATAGATTTTCTTGGTAATGACGACAAATTGCGTAGAAACTATCCTGCACGCTCCATCAAAGCTGTGATCCCCCAACAGGAACGATGTTGAAACGTTGTGGTCAATATGTGTCATCCTGCATCTTCGACAGAAAAGCACTGAAGTCGTTTCCAATGGCATAACCATAATCATCTGGAACAGTGCGGAACCTACATTTGGTAGCAGTCAGGTCAAGTGTCAATTGAAACTCATACCCCTCTAACATCACTACTCTTATTATATGTACTAGGAAAAAGTCGTAATAGATAACTACAAAAGGGGTCCTTGGACCTGTAGGTATCACCAAAATTAACCACCTGTCTGATAAATATATTGTTATTACCCCATAATACCTATATAAATCACTACCAATGAAAATTATATTGAACCCCAAATCATAAACCCCATTCAAAAAGACTGATTCTAACACTCCCAAAGGTAAAATATATTCAGAATTACTCCCTTCCGACGCCGCTATTGCTGCTTTTACTTGAGATATGATCTCTGCTAGCAATGATTCGGTCCCTTTCTCAATATTCAAAACCCCCTCCTGATAAGCTCATATACGTACATGAGGCCTAAAAAGGGGGTGTGGCCTCCCCAGACCCCAAATAGACTCCACTATTCTGGTGGGCGTGGCCACCCCTGACCCCAAATCGACTCCAGTTGTATTATAAGCTCATGTACGTACATGAGCTCATATTAGGGGGGGGGGGTGGCCACCCGTGACCCCAAATGGACTCCGCATGTCTTATAAGCTCATGTACGTACATGAACTAATATATGTACATGAGGTGCAAAAGGGGGTGTTGCCACCCCTGACTCCACTTGTCTTATAAGCTCATGTACGTACATGAGGTCGAAAAAGGGAGTGGGTGCGTGGACACCTGTAACTCTACGGGAATGAAACCACTTTTCTGCACCCCCCGTGACGTCACGCAACTCTACGGGAATAAAACCACCAATTCAACCCCTGACCTCAAATTGACTCCACTTTTTGGGGGCGTGGCCACCTGTAACTCTACGGGAATAAAACCAACATTTCAACCCCGACCCCAACCTGGCTCACACTTTGCCACACACCCCGTGACGTCACGCAACTCTACGGGAATAAAACCACCAATTCAACCCCTGACCTCAAATTGACTCCACTTTTTGGGGCGTGGCCACCTGTAACTCTACGGGAATAAAACCAACATTTCAACCCCCGACCCCAACCTGGCTCCACTTTGCCGCACCCCGTGACGTCACGTAACTCTACGGGAATAAAACCACCAATTCAACCCCTGACCTCAAATTGACTCCACTTTTTGGGGCGTGGCCACCTGTAACTCTACGGGAATAAAACCAACATTTCAACCCCGACCCCAACCTGGCTCCACTTTGCCGCACCCCGTGACGTCACGTAACTCTACGGGAATAAAACCACCAATTCAACCCCTGACCTCAAATTGACTCCACTTTTTGGGGCGTGGCCACCTGTAACTCTACGGGAATAAAACCAACATTTCAACCCCCGACCCCAACCTGGCTCCACTTTGCCGCACCCCGTGACGTCACGTAACTCTACGGGAATAAAACCACCAATTCAACCCCTGACCTCAAATTGACTCCACTTTTTGGGGCGTGGCCACCTGTAACTCTACGGGAATAAAACCAACATTTCAACCCCCGACCCCAACCTGGCTCCACTTTGCCGCACCCCCGTGACGTCACGTAACTCTACGGGAATAAAACCACCAATTCACCCCTGACCTCAAATTGACTCCACTTTTTGGGGCGTGGCCACCTGTAACTCTACGGGAATAAAACCAACATTTCAACCCCGACCCCAACCTGGCTCCACTTTGCCGCACCCCGTGACGTCACGCAACTCTACGGGAATAAAACCACCAATTCAACCCCTGACCTCAAATTGACTCCACCACTTTTCTACCTCCTGTGACGTCACGTAACTCTACGGGAATAAAACCATCCTTCCAACCCCCTACCCCAAATTGACTCCACCTTTCCTACCCCCGTGACGTCACGTAACTCTACGGGAATAAAACCATCCTTCCAACCCCTGACCCCAAATTGACTCCATTCCTAACCCCCGTGACGTCACGTAACTCTACGGGAAACCCTTCATTTGAACCCCCGACCCCAAATCGACTCCACGCTTATGCCCCCGTGACGTCACGTAACTCTACGGGAATAAAACCACCCCACCCCAACCCCAAATAGACTCAGTTCACTGCTTTTTGCGACTCATGTCCCCTTTAATTGTTTTCAACGTAACCGGGACGTTTACCTCCTCCTCATATAAAATCTCTAAATTAATATATGCACATCGCGAATGTAGCCTCTATCAACTCTCTCTCTCTCTCTCTCTCTCTCTCTCTCTCTCTCTCTCTCTCTCTCTCTCTCTCTCTCTCAGCCGTTACATTTTGCTTAGATATTCGGAGTATCATGATAAAAGGATATTTGGCGACTGACTTCAACCTCATGTGAGACATATATTTATCAATTTGATATCTCCCCCAATAACCGACACACGGATGAAACCTGACCTTATCGCCATATTTGCCAAGCTGACTTCACCCTCACGTGAAATTTTATCTATCATAGAATTTGAGTCATAATCTCCATACACTACACAAGTTTAAAGGCAAACACTTCAATTTGTTTATTTATTAATACCGAGTTTGAAAGAGGTTAAATGAAAAATCAAATGACAGACGGAATTTCAGTTTTGTTTATTTATTAATACCGAGTTTGAAAGAGGTTAAATGAAAAATCAAATGACAGACGGAATTGTTATTTTATATTTGTAACCAATGCTAAATACAGGGAATGAATTAATATTCCATACAAATACATACATTAGAAAAAAACTGTATATACAAACACGAACGCGATAATATACGCATTCGCTTTTCCAAAAACAATACTTCAACGAAACACACGGCTACTAAATATTTTCTAACCTGTTCCTTCACATCACAGCCTCAGTATATGCCACATACATCTACTCCAGCACTTTCCCGACCGTTTATCAAAGACGACGTTTCATCTAACACCTCAAAGCTTTTAAATTAAATTTAGCTAACAAGTTTTTCATATATAAATCTTCCACGCACCTTTCCTCCAACAGGGATAAATTCTTTTTCATTATAGCCACGCAACATATTTTACCAATTTTGCTCATTTCATCACTGAATGTAGCTAACACAGGTAAATATTGATTCAACCAAGTCGTATTAACACGCCCGCTTTGACCGATGCCAGCGGGAAAGATAACATACTTGACAAAGTCATACGATGATTTAGATAATTCTTCCTTCAATTTCTTGACCGAAGAAAAAAGTGGTTGAATCTCATCTGCTTACTATCTCTGGCCAAACGATCGGCATGATCTTCATCTTTGGAATAAGCCACGCTCTTTTGTGCGTATTCGTTCTCTTCAATGGGGGCGCCGATACCGTATTGTGTTAATAAGGTAGCTATGGTAGGGAGATCAACTTCATCGTTGCATTCCCAAGATGTGATATTTTCAGGTCTTTTCACAATGGCGGAACCTTCAATACCCCTATCACGAGGACATGCATATGATGCACCAGTGCGAGAATATCGAAAACCTGCCAACTCGGCATACGGATAAGCACGAATGACGTCTGCCACCACACCGTAATTCCTGCATGTGACACAATTAGTGGCCACTACTAAACACGTGTTCCGCTTCCTGAACATATTTTCGGACAAGTTCCCGAAAACTAACTTGCACGAGGAGGTTGATGAAGCCATGGCGAGAGTCCACGTCTTGATGTGATAATCCTTCAAGAGATAATGAGCTACCCGAGCTCCCTGCCTTTATCACAATCACCGATTACAAACCAGTTGTGACGAAGCATCAAGTCTCTCTCCCTCCCAGCCATGATTCACACACACACGAATAAACAAGTCTTATCATTCCCTCACGCCAAAGGTCATCCACACAGATCGGTGTGATCTACATCTTTGGAATACAATACTTCAACGAAACACCGTATGTCACACCTGATTATTACTTTCTGACTGAACACCATAAATACAGCCGAAACAAGGGAAATTGACGTTATTCCATGCCCAAAGTTTATAAGAGTAAGTGCATCAAGTATTTCTCTTGACCGGAACGTCATTCCCCCGTCACTATTCAGTAAGTAGCATATAAAACACTTTCCATTTACTCGAACATATAGTAAATATTAAAAACAGCAATAAGATTCATCTGTATACGGAATAGATATTCATATGAAATAATGTACCCGTTGAAAGAAACAGAATATATAAAACAGTCATTATTTCTCTCTTTCAGATATGGGAAATAACTCCAGTAGCGAACTGTCAGCTGACGAAGTAGCCACTCAGGTCAGACACCATTACTACTATGGTGCTGGAGCCCCCAACACATTTATTAGGAAGGTGAAAACAGGTCATGACCATGAAGCAGGAGCAGAAGAAGAAGTAGCAGGAGATGCAACAACCCCGCTGACAGCCCACAGCAGTGCAACCCCCACCAACTCCGCCACCACCCACTACTGAAGGAAACGAGCAACCCGGTGAAGGTATGTAAAACCGATGTGTTATATATTTATTTAATAACAGTTCTTGATTCCATAGAAACACGCACTCTTTTTCTCCGTTTTCCTGTTTTTGATTTCAAATGGATTGTGGGCATAGTAAAAAAACACGTATATGATTATTCATAAGGATTTATTGACCACATAAAAGACAGTGTACAAATTCAATACACTAATCACCGTCAGACTGTCTCAGCACACATCCCAATATAACGTCCACGTGTATCCTTATGATAAGGCGAATATTCCGAAAAGCGTTTAAGAGGAAACGACTAAGACGTCTTAGCATTTTATCACCGACGTTCACGGGTGAATGATTCTCACAGCTCATCCTGAAATAAGTAAAAATAGTTATGTGATTCACGGTGTATGATACATATATAGAATATATCCTTAACAGAATGTAAATGGGGTAATATAAAAATCAAAGAAAAATATGCATTTACCTTAGTTGTTTAAGATGCGGAGACATTCCTTGTATGTAATAGCACGTTTGACCCCCGACCTCCAATGTGAACATTTAAACTTTTTCAAATATTTAAAATAATATCCCGTTATCCATTTATCATTGCCTCTCAAACGAGTGAATGAGAATACATTTTGTATTAAGGATAATACTGTTTTCACACCTCGGTGACTCACGCAATGAACAAAAAAACTAACGTAAAGACCGCATTTGTACGATTTATCGGGTTGTATTTGTTTTATTAGTCGATAGAGGCTATATTTGGGATGTGCATATATAAATTTAGAGAAGTCATTCGAATAAACTTTAGGATTTATACCGTAACTATCAAAAAAGATTATATTTCTAGGTGATTTTTCCACGTAAAAACATACCCAATGACCGACAATATTAATATCAGTAGACGAAGATAATGTATTAGATATAAAAACTAAAGGTTTGATTCTATTTTCTGGCAATGTCAATAATCCTACTTCATCCGAAGCGAACACACCTAAATATTTAACCCGGTCACCGAGTGAACCTTTTAAACTTATTTCAATTTCTTTTGTATCCATTCTATTTAACCCCTAACATCACACTGAATAACTCTATCCGCATCCACCGTTAAAATACCCTTGGTATCCCCGAAAAGTAAAATAATGCAAGGGTTAGGTGTAGCCGTACCCAGCCTGATCGATATTCGCAGGTTTGCCGAAATTTCCACTGGCATGGAATCTTCAACATCTTCCACCACAAAATTAAAGCAGTAAATAGCTCTACCATTTTTAAAACTATCATAAGTGATCAGATTATCACCGCCACCCCTATACTTTTCTGCGTCTCGTGATATAATTGCATGATGGTATTAGGGAAACTGCATTGAATATTATATACAGTATTCCCATTAACGGTAATATGTATATTATTTAAATCGAAAGATTGAAAATATAGGCTATTGGCTGCGTAATCACCTGAAAATGTTTCCATATCAATCATGGCCAATGTGATTTTTTCAGGTATACAACTGTTAAAAGGTTGATCAATTAAAATCGAATTTTCATTTTGCCCAATAACGTATGTCTTGTATAAAGTCTTATCAAATATATATTGTATAGGATTAACTGCTATCGCCTCATTTAAAGCCGACATTGCGTTATAATGTGGGGTAACTCTATCGATCCATAATTTAACCTTTTCTATATTTATCACATTTAAATGTCCGTCTGTGTGGGCACCCATAACCCAGTTATTATTTGCTAATTCGAGCCTAAGCCTCAAGTCAATCGAATCCAGTAAATACATGTCTATAGTCGCTATATCCAAAAGAAGTGGAAAATATGTATGCACGCCCCGCGTTTTAATGTCGCCCATAACTTTCGTCTCCCACCTGCTGGTTTGACCGAAGGTATTGGCAGTAAATTGTCGAGTTACCCCGTGTGTTACATGATAGTCATCATATAAAAATCCCGCCCGACCGGTGGTAGGTAATGCCGAGGGCTTTATCATTTTCAGCATTTTGATATATGATTGATAGTTAAATACAGGACAGGATTCCACCAACTTTTCATTCAAGAAAACAGAAGCGGATTTAAATAATGTATTACTTAGACCATTAACGACAGACACGTGATCATCATCTGCTAATTGCGCGCCGGCCCTATCTATTGTGATATATAATTCTAAAGCTATACTTGACAAATCTAAGAAAGAACCTGCCACCCCATTAATGCGAAATTCTATATATTTATCAGTTAGAATTTGATTTACGGAAATATTGCAAGGTGTAAAATCCAGTCTTTCCTTTGAATTAATTGAAGTTTCAATAATTCTCCGTCTATTAACATTCGGGAACAATTCAGATATACCCGCAATATACGATGAAACAGGAACTTGATTACCAGTTCCGGGTATGTTAGGAACTACGCTAGCCATATTTTGTGTTTATATAATTTGAGATGAAGGGTAGAACGAGTGCGTACCCGCCGAATGTCAATTGATGAATGAGTTACAAAAGATCGTACACGTCCTTATTATATGTACTTCTAGATTTAACGCGTGTATCCTTCCTCTTCCTTTTTTTTTTCTTTCCTCCCACACTCGACCGTCTAACTAAACGTTTCACCGTTTTCCTCCGTCTCGTTCTTCTTCTTCTCCTTCCAGTACCGCTTAAAATTCGTTGTCCAGTAGTTTTGAGGGCTCTTATACCATTTCGTTTTAAGGATTCTTTTAAAGGTAAACCGTTGTTTACCATATCAGATAACACAGATCTACCGAATTCATTAACTGAAGGTTTCGCGGCATTAAATAGAAAAGGAAGTACTTTACGTGCAATACCACTTATAGTAGAAAAATACCACTTCCCCTCCTGCGACCGGGATAGAAAACGGAAATATCCTCAAACCCCGCCCCTCTCCTTAATAAAGGGTCTGATAAAAATAGTTTTTAAATTCCGCCTCTGAAGGAGGCGCGAATAACACTCTCATTTTACTGTTTATACTATTCCCAAACAATTTAAGTGGAGCTTGATTCACACGTTCGTTCTAGTTGACTCGAGGGTGTTACGATCACGAATAAGGAATGCCAAGGGTGAACATCGAATTATATACGTACCTATTCATCTAATTTTCCTCTAGGTTTTATACGGAGCAGGCAAGTAACGCTTGAGTCTTTAGCGAAATGTAAAAGGTGTCCATTTTGATCCGTGATAAGAATAGAAATCTGATCCAAGATGTTCGTGTTCAACAATTTGTAGACTGTATTATGTATTCCTTTTCCTCTACCACTTGCTAAAGTAAAACAGTCCAATATATTGACTAGTCTCCCACCAAAAATCGTCGGTTGAACTATATCCGTATACACATATATATAATCTACCCCACAATTATCAGGTAGAGAATCAAGGGAAACGTGTTCATTCAACTCACGCCCACCATATATTTCATAACCAGTATTAATATGAAAACCTAATAATTTCGCGGCTTTTCCACTAAATTTTACGTATATACTTTTAACGTCACCCGGTCTCAGTTTCTCTCTTGATACGTGGCATAGTAATTGTCCTTAAATCTTCATCCCAATGAAATATACCGTTACTATTAAAATAATTTATGAAATTATCACCGTAATAAACTTTCAAATAATCATGCACGTCCTTATTAAGAGCTCTCACGAGTCTTTTCATATCCCCCGCTAACATCGCTATTCTCGGTCTGTACAAATATGTATGCCTATCACGTTTATGACGCTCTGTAATAAATTCGAGAGTGAATAAATCATCTTTGGATAATATAGCGTAATAACTCCCCGGGAACATGATCGAAGCTAAACCTACTTCATATTCAACCCCATTAGGTAATAATATAGGTGTAGGTAATCTATTGGCAAATTTCGAAGGTGTATTTTTGGTATACGTGTCTAAACAGCCGAGACTGCTCAAATATATGGTGTGTTCACCAGCCATGTCGGTTAAATACTACGATGGGTATATGTCACGAATGGTATTTATAAGAAAAGTTCGATAGCGTTTTATCTAGGTCTTATATGCAGACTGCATGATACAACCCCATTTTCAGTAAACATTATTTCTTCACCGTTCTGATCCGAGACATCGATGGTAATGTAATCCAATACGTCAATGGTATTTAAAGGTTTATAAATGGCATTATGCGGACCTTTACCACATGCACATCCTAACGTGAAACAGTCTAAGAGATTAACCATTTTATCACCCAAGATGGTAGGTTGAACGATACCCGAATACAGGTAAACGTATTCAACGCCTTGATGGAATATATTTCTACCGCGGTGAGGTCTCAACGCACCCGAACTGTATATTAAATACCTGACTTTTTCATTGAAACCAAACATATTAGCTGCTTTAGCACTGAGTTTAATCGTAATTGAATCAATCATGTCAACTTTGGCCACTCCTGCATCGACATGTGGAATGCTCATTACCTTCGTGTCATCATTCCATGAGAATAAACCGTCCCTGCGGATAGCTCCGCGAATATGCTCACCGTAAAATCCAGATAATTGTTCAATAATTTCCGTATTAAACGCTCTAGTCATGACATTCATATCACCACCCAACAAACCCGAAATGGACTTATAAATATAAGTATAAACGCGTTTCCCAACTGACTCGTTATAGATCACGTTAAATTGAATAGTAAAATCAATGTCTTCTGGTTTAATAGCGTAATATAATTTCGGGAGAATGACTCCCACTAGGCCCACTTCATATTCCACTTCTTTCGGTAATGATATTGGGGCAGCTAACCTATTGGTAAATTTACACGCCCGGTTTTCTGAAATGTACTTATACATGCTTTGCTATTCACGTATATGATGTGATCGCTACACATGTTGAATGTAGACTGTATGACTAACAATGGGCATCGGGTTTATAAATAATATGTGTACATAAAAACCTCCACGTTCATGTTATACATAAAAACCTCCACGTTCATGATATGTCATGCAGTATTCATGAATTTGTTATCTCACAGATTGCCACGTCATTAAAGAAGATGTCCAAGCCTCTAGCCGCCATGATGAATCATCCTCACCACACTCCGATCCAGGTAAAATATTATTATTATTATTATATTATCATTGTTTTTTTGTTTTTATTATTATTATTATTATTATTATTATTATTATTATTATTATTATTATTATTATAATACACGTTCACTCCGGTGCTAATTAACACGATCTTTACAGATCCCTTCGCTGAAGACTTCCCATTAGATGAAGATTTGATGGGGAGTAATAATAATGAAGCGTCACGCATTGGTGGTGGGGGATCTGCACTCGCGAGGGAAAGAACGGAGGGTAACAAGGTAGTGAGTACCATTCATTATGCGGCTGCGGTAGGGTCACACATTGACGTGGCAATGAAGCTAAGTAGTAGCATAGCCCGATTACGCGAAGATGTGCTCAGTAACTTCCTTGAAAGAGGTATTCGCTCGGCTATGCTCTACTTGTGTGTTATTATCACCAGTGTGAGGATGCTAGGCGACATGAATGAAAAAATGCTTTTTATTTATGTACCCCGCCTATCCTCACTACGATTGACTCGATCTATGACTCCCTGGAGGAGGCTATTGAGTTTATAGCTAATAACTTGGAAGAAAGACTCAACCGTACTGAGGGTTCGGGTTGGTGTATGACCTCGCTGGACAGGGTTGAACTTCATATCACGCGGCGTGAGTTAGTGAATATTAATAACTTCAAGGCGTATCCCAAGGGAGTCCGTGGTAGTGATCAGGTTATCAATATTCAGTCCGGGTACAACTGTGTTATTACAGCATTAGAAGCTTACGTTGTACTCCGGGATAACCCTCCCACACGTATTAACAACCTCCCTCGTGTCTTAATGAGGAGGATGGGGAGGGGGCAATTTAATATCAAACACTCGCCAGATATGCCGTTGACCCATGACTCTTTCAAAACATTAGAAAAGGGGAATAACCTCAACATATATCTGTATAAATTATGTGAATTAGGCATGGGGAAACAGCGGAAAAACATTGGACGGTACATCTGGCGAGGAAAGGTGGTAACCCCAAAGCCGTCATTTGGTCACGTTGTTATTAATCACTGACGACCACGTTGCGTTGATTAAGGATATGTTGGCATTCGTGAAGAAGTTCCGACACGGATTCAAGCAGGGGCGGGGACTGAGCACGCGGGTGGTATGTGTTACAATTGTTTGACTTTGTTTAATAGTCCCACCATCCGCGAGGCACACACTCAGGCCTGTACCGCTCGAACCACTGTCGAATACCCAGAACCCGGTCAATTTAAACAGTTTACTAAAGTTAAAGCTCTGCAGCCAATCTCACACATGGCTTTCCTGGATTTTGAAGCGTATAATATTCAACCGAAGACCGGAGAGGACGATCCGAGAATAGTATCTCGGCAGAAAGCTTTCGCTTACTGCTACGTGATCGTTGACGGTAGAACGGGGGAATATTGTACCCATAGACTAAGTCACGGAGAGAAATGCGTTGATGATTGTTTGCAGAACATGAACCGGGACTGGGCGTTATTGCGCGAACGAATGCGTGCGTATCCTTTACATATGACTCCTGAATCCACCCGTAAGTTTGAAGCGAGCACTCATTGCGAAGGCTGCAACGTCGAATTCAAGGCTGGAGTCACGAAAATGCGACATCACGCTCATTCTGTGGCACGGGATAACTTTCTGTGTGCACTGTGTCAACAGTGTAATTTGAAGATTCAATTTAAGGAGCCGACTTTAACAGTGTTCGTACACAATTTGTCATATGACATCGCCCTGGTCTTGAAAGAGGCGGGGGCTCAACATGATTTTGAAATTCTGAAACGCGAGGGTAGTAAATTTTACTCAGCCAGATCAGGCAATCTGAGATTCGTGGATAGCAACAACGTGATTAGAGGGACCCTTTCTAGTCTCGCCTCGAGTCATATCAAACAGAAAGGTTCCTCGAAATCGTACGTAAGTTGTTAACCCAGTATTCTCGGGATTGTCTCGATTTAGTTTTGGGTACGGGTAAACAGTACTACCCTTATGATTATGTGACGGGTTTCAATATCCTGCGAAAGCCTGGCATCCCTTCTCGAGAGTGTTTCGATTCGGAACTTACAGGGGAAACCCTTTCCAGCGAGGACTATGCACACGTGGTCAAGGTTTGGAACGCTGCTAATTGCGCCAATCTTCTAGATTACACCATTTTGTATTTGTTAATGGATGTGGGATTATTAGCAGACGTTTATTTAGCTTGGAGGAAGGCTGCCATGGCGCAATTTGGACTAGACCCCGCCCGTTACCTGACTTCTACCTCTCTCTCGCTCGATGCTTTCCTGTATTCCTCTAAAATTCGTCTCCCCCTCATTTCGAATGGTGAACTCTATCAATTAATTTGTAAAAACATCCGCGGCGGTTTTTGTAGTCTAGTTCGAAGGCAATGTGTAGCTAATAATCCAGAGTTAAATCCCAGTTTTAGGGTAGGTGATCCTCAATCGTATATATTATACGTTGATTTTCCAGTTTGTATCCCACAGTTATGAGTAAATACAAAATGCCCTTGGGTGAAATAACTGAACTTTGCCCTGCCGAATTAGAAAGTTTTGTCGCTAGCGATATTACCGCCATTGATTCACAGGGTGAATACGGTTATTTCATCCTGCTCGATACCAAACCAGTTAGACGGGATGTTGCTCTACAGACGGACGATCTCCCTCTCGCCATTCATCACATGAATGTGACTCACCAGGATCTATCGCCCTATAGTAAAAACCTAATGAATAAATTCAAGGTGAAGCTACCCAAGAAAAATGTTAAGTTGACGGGTACGCATTTACCCATGCGTAATCACTTGATCTGTCTTCCCTTATTACAAACATTGATAAGACTCGGTCTCGAAGTTGATGTAATAAGGAAAGTGTACAAATTCAAACAGGATTTTTATTTGAGGGAATATATTCTGGAGAATGCCGAAAGGCGTGCTAAAGAGACCGATCCGGACAAGAGGAACACCATCAAAATCATAATGAATGGTCTTTTCGGTGTCACTATTAAAAATTCATTGAATTATTCTACCCGAACTGTCGTCACCACCGGTGAAGCCTCTCTCCTCAGGAATGTATCCAAACACACGTACAAGTCTTTGGAAAAACTGGGTAATGACAGGTACATTGTGAACCATTGCAAAGAGTCTGTTATGGCTGAATCCCCGATTTATATCGGTTTCAGTATACTAGACATGGCGAAGGATATGGTGTATCAGTTCTGTTACGACGTTCTTCGAAAGCAGTATGGACACCGAGTTCAGCTCCTTTATACCGACACTGACAGCTTGATCCTCGCGACTGATAACCTCAATCGAGAACTGAAGGGTGTGCTCAAACCCTACATGGATTTGAGTAATTTCCCCAAAACTCACGAATTGTATGATGAGTCACGTAAGGGGAAACTAGGGTTAGTCAAGGTTGAAACGGGAGCTGAACTCATGAGGGAGTTTATCGGCGTTAAACCTAAAGTTTATTCGTATCTGACGGAAACTAGTCGTAGTAACACCTTGAAAGGAGTACAAAGGTGCCGGCAAAAGACCATTCCGCATGACCAGTATCGAGCTGTAATCGAAAAGAATGAGATTACTTATACTCGTGTGCACAATTTGCAAAGAGTAGGAGGTACGATGTGTCATACGAGCCAGCGAAAGGTATCTCTCTGTCCTTTAGAGGACAAGAGATATTATGTGACACCTTATAAATCGTTGGCGTATGGACATCCAGACATTGGGGTGGAGGAGGGTATGGCGGGAGGGGGGAGGGGAGGAGGAGGAGAGGAGATAGAGAGGGCAGTGGCGGTGCCAGCAGTAGCGGCAATCTCTCCCGCTCCTAGCACCTCGAGAATTCCTCCGACCCTACATCCATCACATCATTTCCCGCGGGTGAAAGGATGTTCAAAACGTCGAAGAGAGAATAGTAAAATATACAATGTTAATTCCTCTCTCTCTTCGGCGTCTTTGACTTCTCCTCGACAGGAAATGGTTTCACCCTCTCCTCCAGTTAAACGGAGGCGTATCACACCTTGACCGGGTGTCATAGTTTGTATATTTTACTATATATTTTATCCTATATTCATATATTTTAATATATTATATTGTATATAATATATTCATATACACAGTTGGTTTTTATATTTTTAAATTATTAAATTGTATTTTTATTATAGGTTGCATTTTTTTTACTGTACATTGTATTTTGATATTGTAGGAAAAACCTGTATATGTTTCATTATGGAAATTAAACAAATATTATTGCCGTCAACTTCCATTCACCCTAATTATTATTATTAAGGCTTGTATATAAAAGGAGCGTGTAAAGTATACAACTTTAGTCTTGAACGCGCTAACATCATGGCTGCGGCAGGTCCCTTCCTGGGCAGTTGTTAGACCCGTTCGCTAATCCCGCTCGTATTATCATCGCGGGGTTTAGTAACAGTGGCAAGTCCGTCCTTTGTCAAAAATCATTGAACTCTATGAAACGCGTTTCCAATACATTTTATATTGCGGGGTATCTGAACACCCCCTCGAAATGCATCCTCAATAGGTCCCAAATTTAAAGTATCCAAAGAAATTTTAAATCCCTTTGATTACGCTGAAAAGGGGGAGACAGAGGTTAATAAAGGTCTATTATTCATACTCGACGATTGTTTCCTCGAGGCTAGTGATAATAAATTTGTCACTAACGCCTTCACAGCGGGACGTCATTCATCTATTTCAGTTATATTCATAACGCAGAATATGTTTCATTCGGGCAAGTTTAGTAGAAGTATAAGCCTGAATTGTTCACATTATATTCTAATGAAAAATCGTGATTTTAGTCAAATTGAAACTCTAGGTCGGCAGTTATTCGGCCGTCAAAAAGCTTCAGCCTTTTCGGACATATATAAAAAGGCCCTATCACGTAACCG
The DNA here is from genome assembly GCF_040412425.1 of Macrobrachium rosenbergii. Classification (NCBI taxonomy): domain Eukaryota; kingdom Metazoa; phylum Arthropoda; class Malacostraca; order Decapoda; family Palaemonidae; genus Macrobrachium; species Macrobrachium rosenbergii. The sequence goes on from NC_089741.1 coordinate 70,046,395, forward strand.
CTACGGTTATTTGTTAGTAGACTTCGCTCCGTCAACACCTGAACTGTTACAGCTCCGAACTAATATTCTGGGTGAAACGGAATATCAAATAGCTTACCAATATGGATAAAGAACGGATAAAACTGCTAAAAACTTTGTACGGAGATGCACGGGGTGTGGGTAGTTTCAGCGGGGTGGACTCTTTATTCAGGGTAGCGAAAAATCTGGATAGCCAAATTACACGTGAAAATGTTAAAGAATTCTTGCGTGGACAAAAGTCTTACACACTGCATAAAGTCACTCGAAAAAAATTCCCCAGAAGAAAAATCATGTCACCCAAACCGCGAGTAATAGCGAGCACCGATTTAGCCGATATGTCCAAATTAGCTCGGTATAATAATGGGTTTAAATATTTGCTGGTCTTTATTGACGTGTTTTCCAGATATCTACAAATTGTTCCCTTGAAAAAGAAGGATGGTGTTACTATGCGTCGCGCTTTGAAGAAGGTTATCGAATCTACCGAATTTTCGGGAATTTCACGTTTGAATAGTGATGAGGGTAGAGAATATTATAACAAACATGTCAGAGAATATTTAGATAGTAAAAATATAAAATTATATAGCGTTTATTCGAGAGAAATCAAATCCTCTATAGCTGAAAGAGTCATAAGGACTATTAAAAGTCGGATATATAGATATCTCACACATAAGAATACCTTAAAATACATTAACGTCTTGCGTGACATTGTTCAGAGTTACAACCACAACCCCATAGGAGTTTGGGTCGCACCCCGCAAGAGGTTCACGCATTAACGGCTAGAGATGACATTGAACGTCAATTCTCGAGTATGTATAAAAAGGCTGTTCTCGTTAATCCTCCCACCATTTCGCTCTTGAATGTTGGAGACGTTGTACGCATTGCCGATGAGCGTCGGAACGCAATTTTTAGGAGGGGATACACAATTCAAAATACTCTAGAAATTTTTAAAATCCGAAAAGTGGATACATCGCAAAATCCAGTCGTATACTTCTTGGAAGATTTAGCGGGTGAAGAAATAAAGGGTGCATTTTATCGTGAAGAATTAATTCCCACAAATCTACCAGAAACGTATGATATCACTATTCTGGGAAGGAGGAAGAAAAATAATAAAACTCAATATTACGTTCATTGGAAAGGTTATCCGAGACAATTCAATTCCTGGGTTGATGAATCTCAAATTGAACGGATATGAACCGTAAGCAGCCTTTAATACGTAAAAATAAAAACTTTATTTTATTCATCTCTGGTTTATCACCCAGTGAAAGAAGTAAAGTCATTCCCATCTTAAACGGTGGTTTGGTGGCTACGCTCTCGGAAATTTTTAGAAATTTTCTTTGTGGTAATCTAACTCAAGATAAGAAGTTTATTAAACACTTAAGAAATTGTAGACGAGAAATTCATCTTGTGTCCTTGAAAACAACGTCCATATCTAAGAAGAAAAATATACTGAAAAGTCGTAAAGGGGGCTATTCTATCAGCGTTATTGCCTATTGCAGCGAGTTTGGTAGGAAGTCTTTTTAATTGAAAATGAAGGAGTTTTACGTTATCCCTGCCATTACCTACGAGAGGTTAATGAATAGAAAAGAGGTTTGTGATGGTGATATTAATAACCTGGAGGGTACTGGCAAGTTGGATACGACAGCTGTTAGTAGTAGCGGACACGTCCCTCTTAATATCCAAAAACTGTCTGTGCCAGCTATATCGCTCACGGGACCTCCTCTTCCTCCTCCTCCTCCTCCTATAGAAAGTGTAGGTGCAGTGACTGGAGGGGAGGTGGTAAACGCCCCGATTACGTTGAAAACAATTAAAGGGGACATGACTCGCAAAAAAAGCAATCCCCGATTTAACAGGTATTATTCCAATATTTTTTAAAGAACCTCAAAAGTCATATGTTACGGCTTTTGTTAAGCACTTACAAGATTCTAACACGGTTGAATGGAATGAAGAAGGAGATTTAACTCATCCACTCGCAGGTTATAATATTTTAGATATAGCTCGAGAATTTCAAGGGAATAAAAAAACCCACGTTGATAATATTTCGAATTATCACTACTTCATAGAAATGGCCGGGGTTAAAGATTGGATGTTAAGGAATATAGCCATTAAAAAACAAATCGAAACGTGGCGAAATATGGGGGAGGAGGAAAAGGAGGAGGAGGAGGAGGAGGAGGAGGAGGAGGAGGAGGAGGGAGGGGAGGGAAAAACAAGATGGCGATTGTGAGGAAGAAACGAAACAGAAGCATGGTGGATGCGTGGGTGGCTTATTAACATTTTAGGAACAATGATGCCGGAGCTGTTTAGTCACGTGATACTGATTTTGATAAAATGAGTCATATGTGTGGATGACTTTGGCATGGGGAATGATAAGACTTGTTTATTCGTGTGAGCTTGAATCATGGCTGGGAGTGATACTGATTTTGATAAAATGAGTCATATGTGTGGATGACCTTTGGCGTGAGGGAATGATAAGACTTGTTTATTCGTGTGTGTGTGAATCATGGCTGGGAGGGAGAGAGACTTGATGCTTCGTCACAACTGGTTTGTAATCGGTGATTGTGATAAAGGCAGGGAGCTCGGGTAGCTCATTATCTCTTGAAGGATTGTCACATCAAGACGTGGACTCTCGCCATGGCTTCATCAACCTCCTCGTGCAAGTTAGTTTTCGGGAACTTGTCCGAAAATATGTTCAGGAAGCGGAACACGTGTTTAGTAGTGGCCACTAATTGTGTCACATGCAGGAATTACGGTGTGGTGGCAGACGTCATTCGTGCTTATCCGTATGCCGAGTTGGCAGGTTTTCGATATTCTCGCACTGGTGCATCATATGCATGTCCTCGTGATAGGGTATTGAAGGTTCCGCCATTGTGAAAAGACCTGAAAATATCACATCTTGGGAATGCAACGATGAAGTTGATCTCCCTACCATAGCTACCTTATTAACACAATACGGTATCGGCGCCCCCATTGAAGAGAACGAATACGCACAAAAGAGCGTGGCTTATTCCAAAGATGAAGATCATGCCGATCGTTTGGCCAGAGATAGTAAGCAGATGAGATTCAACCACTTTTTTCTTCGGTCAAGAAATTGAAGGAAGAATTATCTAAATCATCGTATGACTTTGTCAAGTATGTTATCTTTCCCGCTGGCATCGGTCAAAGCGGGCGTGTTAATACGACTTGGTTGAATCAATATTTACCTGTGTTAGCTACATTCAGTGATGAAATGAGCAAAATTGGTAAAATATGTTGCGTGGCTATAATGAAAAGAATTTATCCCTGTTGGAGGAAAGGTGCGTGGAAGATTTATATATGAAAAACTTGTTAGCTAAATTTAAAAGCTTTGAGGTGTTAGATGAAACGTCGTCTTTGATAAACGGTCGGGAAAGTGCTGGAGTAGATGTATGTGGCATATACTGAGGCTGTGATGTGAAGGAACAGGTTAGAAAATATTTAGTAGCCGTGTGTTTCGTTGAAGTATTGTTTTTGGAAAAGCGAATGCGTATATTATCGCGTTCGTGTTTGTATATACAGTTTTTTTCTAATGTATGTATTTGTATGGAATATTAATTCATTCCCCTGTATTTAGCATTGGTTACAAATATAAAATAACAATTCCGTCTGTCATTTGATTTTTCATTTAACCTCTTTCAAACTCGGTATTAATAAATAAACAAAACTGAAATTCCGTCTGTCATTTGATTTTTCATTTAACCTCTTTCAAACTCGGTATTAATAAATAAACAAATTGAAGTGTTTGCCTTTAAACTTGTGTAGTGTATGGAGATTATGACTCAAATTCTATGATAGATAAAATTTCACGTGAGGGTGAAGTCAGCTTGGCAAATATGGCGATAAGGTCAGGTTTCATCCGTGTGTCGGTTATTGGGGAGATATCAAATTGATAAATATATGTCTCACATGAGGTTGAAGTCAGTCGCCAAATATCCTTTTATCATGATACTCCGAATATCTAAGCAAAATGTAACGGCTGAGAGAGAGAGAGAGAGAGAGAGAGAGAGAGAGAGAGAGAGAGAGAGAAGTTGATAGAGGCTACATTCGCGATGTGCATATATTAATTTAGATTTTTTTATATGAGGAGGAGGTAAACGTCCCGGTTACGTTGAAAACAATTAAAGGGGACATGAGTCGCAAAAAGCAGTGAACTGAGTCTATTTGGGGTTGGGGTGGGGTGGTTTTATTCCCGTAGAGTTACGTGACGTCACGGGGGCATAAGCGTGGAGTCGATTTGGGGTCGGGGTTCAAATGAAGGGTTTCCCCGAGAGTTACGTGACGTCACGGGGTTAGGAATGGAGTCAATTTGGGGTCAGGGGTTGGAAGGATGGTTTTATTCCCGTAGAGTTACGTGACGTCATGGGGGGGTAGGAAAGGTGGAGTCAATTTGGGGTAGGGGGTTGGAAGGATGGTTTTATTCCCGTAGAGTTACGTGACGTCACAGGAGGTAGAAAAGTGGTGGAGTCAATTTGAGGTCGGGGTTGAATTGGTGGTTTTATTCCCGTAGAGTTGCGTGACGTCACGGGGGTGCGGCAAAGTGGAGCCAGGTTGGGGTCGGGGGGTTGAAATGTTGGTTTTATTCCCGTAGAGTTACAGGTGGCCACGCCCCAAAAAGTGGAGTCAATTTGAGGTCAGGGGTTGAATTGGTGGTTTTATTCCCGTAGAGTTACGTGACGTCGGGGGTGCGGCAAAGTGGAGCCAGGTTGGGGTCGGGGGTTGAAATGTTGGTTTTATTCCCGTAGAGTTACAGGTGGCCACGCCCCAAAAAGTGGAGTCAATTTGAGGTCAGGGGTTGAATTGGTGGTTTTATTCCCGTAGAGTTACGTGACGTCACGGGGTGCGGCAAAGTGGAGCCAGGTTGGGGTCGGGGGTTGAAATGTTGGTTTTATTCCCGTAGAGTTACAGGTGGCCACGCCAAAAAAAAGTGGAGTCAATTTGAGGTCAGGGGTTGAATTGGTGGTTTTATTCCCGTAGAGTTACGTGACGTCGGGGGGGGTGCGGCAAAGTGGAGCCAGGTTGGGGTCGGGGGTTGAAATGTTGGTTTTATTCCCGTAGAGTTACAGGTGGCCACGCCCCCAAAAAGTGGAGTCAATTTGAGGTCAGGGGTTGAATTGGTGGTTTTATTCCCGTAGAGTTGCGTGACGTCACGGGGGGTGTGGCAAAGTGGAGCCAGGTTGGGGTCGGGGGTTGAAATGTTGGTTTTATTCCCGTAGAGTTACAGGTGGCCACGCCCCGAAAAAGTGGAGTCAATTTGAGGTCAGGGGTTGAATTGGTGGTTTTATTCCCGTAGAGTTGCGTGACGTCACGGGGGGTGCAGAAAAGTGGTTTTTTCATTCGGGGGTGCAGAAAAGTGGTTTCATTCCCGTAGAGATACAGGTGTACACGCACCCACTCCCTTTTTCGACCTCATGTACGTACATGAGCTTATAAGACAAGTGGAGTCAGGGGTGGCAACACCCCTTTTGCACCTCATGTACATATATTAGTTCATGTACGTACATGAGCTTATAAGACATGCGGAGTCCATTTGGGGTCACGGGTGGCCACGCCCCCCCTAATATGAGCTCATGTACGTACATGAGCTTATAATACAACTGGAGTCGATTTGGGGTCAGGGGTGGCCACGCCCACCAGAATAGTGGAGTCTATTTGGGGTCTGGGAGGCCACACCCCTTTTTAGGCCTCATGTACGTATATGAGCTTATCAGTCTCCTCTCTTCACTCAGCGGCACTTGTAAAAACCCTTGCATGAGGTCAGCTGAATAAATATTCCTACCACCAATCTCCATAAACAAATCTGGCAAATACACCACCAGATACCTGTCTGGAATAGTCTTCTCATTTCAATTTCTAAATCCAAACATACATGGATTGAACCATCCTTCTTAGATACCGCCAACAACCGAAAATTAAATGATGATGAGCTAGGCCTAATTATACCTTCCTCCTCCCACTTGTTAACCTCTTGCTCAACCTGCTCCCTAATCTTGAAATACGACAGGACATAGATAGGATTCGTCCCCCCTCTCTAAATGCGCCTGATGCTCCAACACATCAGGCAACCCCAATAATCTCCCTTTAAAGCAATAATATCTGCATATTCAGTTAAAACCTTACCTAACCCCTCATGTATTCATTATAGTCTGCCTCACCCCAACGATTCCTAAATATCTGTTCTAACCTTCATTTCAGCCCGCAAAAACCAATTTATCTCCCCTATTAATGCCAATGACTCAGTGCGCTCTCTCCATCAACCAAATCTACAACATAGGTATTCCTCTGATACTTCCTAACTGAATTATTACAGTTTAACAATTCCACCCAAGTAACTTCTTTATTTAATACCTTATTTATTGAAACTGTCCTAACCACTCCTTTATGGATCATTTTTAGTCTCATGATTACTGTATATAAAAAATTGCGTTGCAAGTAAATTATTTAATGAGAATCGTTCAAGATAAATGCACACACACACACACATAAATATATATATATATATATATATATATATATATATATATATATATATATATATATATATATGTGTGTGTGTGTGTGTGTGTGTGTGTGTGTGTGTGTGTGTTTGTGTGTAAGCAAGTATATATATATATATATATATATATATATATATATATATATATATATATATATATATATATATATATATATATATATATATATATATATATATATATATATATATATATATATATATATATATATATATATATATATATATATATATATATATATATATATATATATATATATATATATATATATATATATATATATATATATATATATATATATATATATATATATATATTATATATATATATATTAAAAATGTTCCATTGTCTGTTATTGCTGCATTTGGGAATTATTTGCTAAGTCCTGGCCTGAGACTTGAACCCAGAATTCACACACACACACACACACGCACATATATATATATATATATATATATATATATATATATATATATATATATATATATATATATATATATATATATATATATATATATATTAAAAATGTCCCACCTTCCCTTATAGCTGCATTTGAGAGTTATTTGCTAAGTCCGGGCCTGAGTCTT
>NC_089741.1:70061023-70096023 GCF_040412425.1 Macrobrachium rosenbergii
AGAAAGGTGACGTCACTCCCAGCAAACGTTTAGAACGCAACCGGGACATGTTACTCTTTCTCTCAAAGCGGCATACGTGATCAGAGCCATGCATATAACTTTGTGGAATCACTCGTATTCTTTTTGTATGGGACAAGTCTTTTACAGAAATCTTTACATGATCGAAACATACTGCAATCGACTAATTATGATCGACGTGTTTTATAAACAAGATGAAAAAGTGAGTTGATTTCCTGAACGAATTGGCAATTGTTATTCCAAACTGTCCTCACGTTAACCCAAAATAAAGCGCTCTCTCTTATCTCAACTGAGGACAACCGAAGAGAAACAAGTCTTCGCTGAACACACACACGTTGCTCATACTACGTTACTACTAAAAATTGTATTATCAATTCTAAATTACGCTATTAAGTTATTTAAATCATTAGTTCTTTTGAGATCTGTTATGATATTTCAATAATTATAACCATTACACATAATATATAATAAATAAAAGAGTAATATATATCAGAATTATAGGAGGATATATGCATTACAAGGGAACATCATGAATATATATATATATATATATATATATATATATATATATATATATATATATATATATATATATATATATATATATATACACACACACACACACACACACACACACACACACACACATATATATATATATATATATATATATATATATATATATATATATATATATATATATATATATATATATATATATATATATATATATATATATATATATATATGGATAGATAGATAATAGCTACTAATGACTTACTAGATTACGATTTTGAGATGAACATTATAGCTATAAATGGGTATATATATGAAGGTATATCCTGGTGTTTTAATTTTTATATATTTAAGAATGCTTATAGATATCAATTACAGATTGAAAATGATTCGATTTTCCACAGACTCAAGTGTTTTAATTTTTTGCTTTAAGAATGCTTATCTATCAATTACAGATGTGAAAAGAAATAGGCTTAAAGAAATTGAAATAAGATATTTTAAGATTGGTATTCTGCCAGTAACGGGTATAAACGCAGTTAACAAAGGTTTTGCCAAGACACAAAGAGCTCAATTTCAAAAGAATCTGTGCTCTTGGAGGACTTCTCTTCTTAAATTTCTTCCTTTGTTATGTTAAGGCTTAGACTTCTGTCATTCACTTAGCTGAAAGTATATGCTAGGCTAAAAAAAATAAAAATCCAACAAGCAATTTGTTTTTCAATTACTCATAGCATAATTGATAATGGTATAATGATGCCTACATCTAACTAAGAACGCAAGTCTAACAGAGAACCAGCTTCCATGCCCTCTGTGGTATTTTCTTGTAAACATTTTGAGGATAGAGTCAATGAAACTTTATAACACCAGTACGAAAAAGACTGATGAGACGTCCCTATTTGGAAATTATTTTGTAGAATAAATTAGCAACGTCAAGCAAGTTAGTTTGCTTATTTTTTTTTTTACTTTTTCATCAAAACATAATCATCGCACAAGGGATTCCTGACAGACATATATGCAAAATAGAAATCAACAAAAAGCGAGAATGAGAGGGGGATTAAAGTGTTATGTACTGTATACCAACAGTAATAATTTATATCTAATCATTAAGTAGCTTTGTACATAAAATTCTATATTGGTCTCACAGCAATGAATATTCCTATATACTCGACTTACATTCTCATCGACAATCCCAACGAACAAACTTACTAGATTATTAATTTGACGTCGACATGCATCCACAAAATCTGTTTTAAACAATTATTATAGTAGACATTGTTATTTCCTTTCCACCATGAAGAGGCAAATAAGCAAAAGGCTATCTTAAGCTAATCTTTAGGGTGCAATTGGCGACCCCCCCAAAAAAAAATAATAATTTAGCTTCATGAAATACAACTGAGCTTTACTAACGCAAATGAATCATAAAAGAAATTGCCTAATATGTGTAGACTATACGTGTACAATTCTAAAATTTACAAAAGTAAATTACTTAATAGCCATTGCTAAGACTAGGGCGAAAAATTGCAGAAGCTAATAATAATAATAATAATAATAATAATAATAATAATAATAATAATAATAATAATAATAATAATAATAATAATAATAATAATAATATCGTCAATCCATTAAAGTAGAAAGTCGGAGACTATCTATTCGGTTATAATTTCACCCATTCACTGAACCGTTTATATTTTTCGCAACACTGTTTATCTTCATGTACTTTGAGATAAACCCCATCCATAATTATTGTGGCTTAGTTAGATTTCCAATTATAGCTAATCACCAGGATGCCTGTTAACTAGCATCTATACTGGCTGTTGAGTATGCTCAGACGAAACAGCCTTTTTTTTTTGTTGTTATACAGAGAGAGAGAAAGGTGATATTTTTAAAAAATTTGAATAGACTCTTACAAGGAACAGGTTACCGCTAAGCCATTCTGTCAGGTGAGTAAAAAAAAAAAAAAAAAACGTAAATACATAGATATGTGCATGGAACGTACATTCATACAGACAATTCTTTCTTGGTGATATGCCCTGCTGAAATTCCGACATCAGTTTACTTGTCAGCCTATGAATATCACGTTAGGGAAGCTGACAAATCAGCTTCCAAGCGCTCATCATTCCAGCCCAGTGAATAATTTCAGAGGCAAGGCAGTTGGACCGAATGCAAACACGTTAAGAGAAAGCCTTTGGACTAGCGGTGACATTACCATTTGCCCTCTCTCTCTCTCTCTCTCTCTCTCTCTCTCTCTCTCTCTCTCTCTCTCTCTCTCTCTCTCTCTCTCTCTATATATATATATATATATATATATATATATATATATATATATATATATATATATATATATATATATATATATATATATATATATATATATATTGTATAGAGAAAGAAAACAATGGGGGCTCGAAATATATTTTAAATCTAAAATACGCTCTAAAAGTAAATTTGATATTTTGTGAAATTAAATTGCAGGCAAGGTAATATTATTACTTATTTATTCAGAATTTCATCATATTTTCGAATAGCCACCTTGAGTAAACAAACGAAGCCGTGTCAAATAACGGACATATTTCATGTAACTTCATTGATCAAAAGGCCAAATCTTTTCCTTTTATTTTGCCGGGGTTTCTGCCAGATCAAGAACTAAGTCTCCTGCTAGTGGCGTAATTAATATGAAGAAATGTACATATATTCAGTAGAAAAGTACATAAATGACATGGGTAAATCTTGAAGTTGTTTGATATTTCTATACGTTTCAAATATCATGCTTATATTTACATGATCATAAACCGTGATATGTGCGCAAGAGCACAGATTATTTCGTAGCCATGATAACTTGAAAAAGATACCGAAAAGAAACCAGTTTGCGTTTCTCTCGTACTTTGGGAAGGAAAGTTCACAGAATTCGTGAAGTGCTTCACACAGAAGGCCAATAGCACTTTTGAGAGACTTCCTTTTGTGCAAGGTTTTATTCAAGCACGAGGCAGGTTAGAAAGATGTTTTGGTAACTGCTGAAAGGAAGGTAAGGGAAAACTCAGGATTTAACATTCGACAGTTTTGAAACTGGACATTCATGTATTAACTATCCACAAAGAGTAAGTAGTTATAAAACTACATCTGTCAAACACAAGAATCACGAGAGAGAGAGAGAGAGAGAGAGAGAGAGAGAGAGAGAGAGAGAGAGAGAGAGAGAGAGTACCAAAAGAATTACAGTATGATAGTGTCAATCCTCCGAGGATGGAGGATTACGTAGTCGATGCCCTTACCCGCATGGATCAAGTTATTAATTGTTATTGTTGTTGAAAGCAAATACAATCAATGCTACCTGTGGAACTGTGAACGAAGTGCCAGCTCTAGGCAGGTTTTCTCTCTGTATTGGGATTGTTGAAATGGTCAGTTGCCTCCCATCCTGGCTCATCTGGGAGAATATCCAAGAACTTGTCTAATTGTCTTTCAAATTTGTGCACTGGCTGGTTATTGATGACTGAAGTGCAGCGAGCGATCACGGCAGTGTAGGTTGGAACTTAGAGCATCTAACAAATTTAAAATTGTGGTTGAAATGAAAAACAAAGTTTTCTAGTATCGATGGGCGTTAAGGTAAATCTGGAACAAAGACAACTTTGATTTTGTAGAGGTCCAAATTTCTGATGGAATCAATTTAGTTTTATAACTTTGCCAATATATGGAAGGTCTTGCAAGATTTCAGGATTATGATTATCTGTAGTTCTTAGACTGGAAAGACAACATTGGTGAGGTAGCAGCTGGTATTGGTTTATTCATCGTCACTCACTGTCAAAATAGGTAGACTAATTTGCTGCCAAGTTTCAGCTTTCTTTATCATGACTCTGATTTACCAACTGAGATACCTTAGATCTCAAGTGGATGAATACATAATTGTTAGGCGGGAAGAGATCTTTATTTGCTTGATGTTTTACAATATTATTTTCCTGAAGATTAAATCGGATACCTTTGAAAAGTTGGGTGTTTGAGATATTGTTGGGAAAAGCTAAAGATTGCTTTCATTCACGGTTTAATGATGATATGTTTGGAGTGGTTAATGACTTTTTTCATGATTTGCGAAGAGGTTAATTCCGGCAGCTAAGTAAATTCTGAGGATGACAAATTCCCAATCACCTACAAACACCGCTTCAAGACAAAATACTGTATTAGTTATATCTTCTGTACAGCAGCGTAATATCTTTATATGAGGAGCCATTTAATATAATTTTTTCAAATTGAAGTACACCTAATTTTTAGGTCAGAGAAATTTACTTGAACAATTTATTCCAACTTGAATATTAGATCGGTGTACTTGTAATGACCTGATACTACCCTGTTATCAAGACTTTGAATCAGTCTATATTTCTTTTTCTTTTCAGGCAAGCTTCTCAGGGATAAGAAAAAATTATTCACGTTTCTTTCCATTTATCTATTCTAGTCGACGGACCGTTTCCTTGCTCATCGGCGACGTCTTCAGGACTAAATTACAAATGGACATACAAGGTTTTCATTGCCATATGCGGACTTTGCTGCTACGCCTAAAGTTTAAACATGGCGTCTTTGGGGAGCTGAATTTATATTGGTCGGCAAGTCCGTCGACCAGAATTAGTAATTGGAAAGAAACGTGAATAATTTTTTCTTATTCCTGAGAAGATTGCCAAAAAAAGAAAAAGAAGTGTTGACTAAATCAAAGTCTTGATAAAAAAAGATAGTATCTGTGAACAATGCATGAAAAGGAACCGTCATCCAAATATCGTAACGATAATAGCCTACACCTCGTGGCAAAGAGTTCGGTAAATATTTTCTTTAAAAAAACTCCTCATATAAAACTCTAAGTAACTGGAGAGAGAGAGAGAGAGAGAGAGAGAGAGAGAGAGAGAGAGAGAGAGAGAGAGAGAGAGGAGGAAAGCGATGAATTTCAGGTTGTGTCTTCCCCTTTTACGACATTAACGGTTTTGGTTGCACAGAGGAGGAACATTGTATACGAGTTAAATTTTCCACATCGCAGGCATATAGGAGGCATAAGTCGCATATGTTACGACAAATCCCAAGGCTAAGGAGAGTTCATTCCCTTCCAAATAACATGAGAACAAACGTCAGTCTAATTTGGTTTCCATGATATTTTCTTAATTTTTTACTCTTGTGCAACCAGTAATAAGGTTAGAAATGGTAAAATTTTTTTTTTATTATTTTCTGGGAGAATCTTTTTTTCAGTAAAATGCACATGGGATTCATCAGACTTCTTGTATGGTATCATGCTAAAAACTTTTGTAAATTTCCAAAGGTAGAAAAATCAGGACAGCAGTTACCTCCGCCTTCATAATTCCACGGCTGGCTTTCGTTCACATCACCTTCGAAAAATTAACCACCTCATAAACCTATGCAAAAAGACTTGACACTAGTACATCGAACCCATTACACGTTGCACCTTTCACCTGTATCTTTCAAGCATTCTTGAGAGCCTAGATACTAAAGGGTTTACCTCTATATTATCTCTTTCATTCGACCCTCCCAGCGCATTTTCGATCTTCGTCTCCTTCCAGTCTTCGTTTCTTAAGTCAAATCATAGCAATTTCCATCATTTGTTAACCACATATGCATGAATACACACACACACACACACACACATACACACGCGCACACACACACACACACACACACACACACACACACATATATATATATATATATATATATATATATATATATATATATATATATATATATATATATATATATATATATACATACACACACACACACACACACATATATATATATCTTCTTCTTCTTCTTCTTTTAACGTGCTTTATATATATATATATATATATATATATATATATATATATATATATATATATATATATATATATATATATATATATATATATATTACACATTACCACAGGGTGAAAAATAAGAGACGGGTTATAGGTCCTGATAGGTTTCGACTTTATTTCCAAGCCATTGAAGAATGATTGGTACAGAGTATTAGAAGTCACAGATATCTATACTACAGGGACAGTACTGACAAACATACAAAACCGTTAGACTACATATCTACCCACAAGCCTGTGTCAAGGTAGGTGTGGCCTTCAAAACTCATTTGGTTAAAATCACAATATACTCATCGGGGACAGTACTGATAAACATACCGACCATAGGCAACATCAGATTCACACCTAACGGGCGTCAGGGAGGTGGGGTTTGGAAAACTCATTATCACTGGTGACCCCATACCGTGTTTACAAATATGATAATCTTATTCCCATATATCTCTACTGCCTACCTTAAAATTTAAACAATTTACAAATGTCTTTTGATATTAAAGGATCAAGTTTATACATCCTTGACTGATATTCATTTCATGGCAGTCACTTTCTTTTATAAGGCTGGATTCAATGATATTCCTTTCCAGTGCGTTATTAGAATATACAATCCTTTTTGCCCCTTCCCAGATGATAGCATGATTGTTCTCACTAACATGTACAAAAATACCACTGCTCCCATGTGCATATCTCACACATTTTTTATGCTGTTCTATTCTCTTTTCCAGTGCTTTACCCGTTTGGTCAATATAAAAGTTGTCAAGACTTACATGGAATTTTATATACACACCCTTTAGTATTGTCGGGGGAGTTCTTGATAAGTACATGTTTCTTTGTTTTATTGTTCTTAAATGTGACATTAACACCAAAATTCTTAAAAAGGTGGGGGATATCTTTCATATCATTGTCATAGAGCAGTACAAGCAAATTTTTTGTGTTGTAAGGTTCTTTTTCGTTTTGATGCATGGTCTTTTTTTGCCGCTTCTAATGCATTAATACATTGTCAGGATATTTTAGTTTTTTTGCCTGTATTCCTAATCTTATCTATTTCCTCATCAATATATTCAGGGCTACATACACGTAATGCTCTTAAAATCATAGGTAAAAAACTGATTTTTTTAACTTTATTGCTTTGTCCGGATTAGAAATACACATAGGAAGAAATATTGGTAGTTTTTTTCTATACACACTATACTCGTATATAAACTCATTACTATTTCTTCGTATGAGGACATCCAAAAAGGGTAGGCACCCTTCATTTTCCATTCCCGCAGGAAATTTAATTGATGGTACTAATTGATGTAGCTTGGCAAAAAATGTTATTTACATCTTCGTTCCCTGACCATACACAAATTATGTCGTCAACATACCTAAACCATGTTACTATGCATGGAATTGTGTTGTTTAATATTTTCTTTAAAAAAAATTCCATATATAAGTTACTTAACACTGAGGATAGAGGGTTTCCTATTACCATACCAAAATTTTTTTTAGTAAACTTTACCATTAAATTCAAATTTACATTATTTCACACTTAATTTAGTCAGTTCAGTTAAAGTGCCTTTAGAACCACGTAATGTAAAATGGTTTAGGTTTGACGACATAATTTGCGTATGGCCAGGGAACGAAGATGTAAATAATTTTTTTGCCAAGTTAAATCAATTAGTACCATCAACTGAATTCACTATGGAAATGGAAAATGATGGGTACTTAAACTTTTGGGATGTCCTCATACGAAGAAATAGTAATGAGTTTATATATAGTGTGTATAGAAAACCTACTAATATTTCTTCCTATGTGCATTTCTATTCCGGACAAAGCAATAAGGTTAAAAAATCAATATTTTCATCTAGGTAGCCCTGAATATATTGATGAGGAAATAGAAAGGATTGGGAATACAGGCAAGAATTTGAAATATCCTGACAGAGTATTAAACAGTGCATTAGAAGCGACAAAAAGACTGTATCAAAACGAAAAAGAAGCTTACAACACAAAAAATTTGCTTGTACTGCCTTATAATAATGATATGAAAGATATTCCCCATTTTCTTAAGAATTTTGATGATAAAGTCGCATTTAAGAACAATACCACAAAGAAACATGTACTTATCAAGAACTCCCCCGACAATACTAAAGGGTTTGTATATAAAATTCCATGTAAGTCTTGTAACAACTTTTATATTGGCCAAATGGGTAAATCACTGGAAAAGAGTATAGAACAGCATAAAAAAATGTGTGAGATATGCACAGGAGAACAGTGGTATTTTTGTACATGTTAGTGAGAACAATCCTGCTATCAACCGGGAAGGGGCAAAAAGGATTTTAGATTCTAATAACGCACGGGAAAGGAATTTCATTGAATCTAGCTTTATAAAAGAAAGTTATAGCCATAATATGAACATCTGTCAAGGGATGTGTAAACTTGATCCTTCAATATCAAAAGACATCTGTAAATTTTTTTAAATTTCAAGGTAGGCAGCAGAGATATATGGAAATAAGATTATCATATTTGTAAACGCAGTACGGGGTCATCAGTGCTGATGAGTTTTCCAAACCCCACCTCCCTGACACCTGTCAGGTGTGGATCTGATGTCGCCTATGGTCGGTGTGGTTATCAGTATTGTCCCTTGAGAGTAGCTGTGTATGTTCATCAGTACTGTCCCTCTAGTACATATAATTGTGACTTCTCATACGCTGTATCAGTTCTTCGTCAATGGCTTGGAAATAAAGTCGAAACCGGTCATGACCTCTTATTTTTTTACCTGTGTTAATGTGTGATAAATGAATCATGCACAAAAGTGATTAAAATTTATATATATATATATATATATATATATATATATATATATATATATATATATATATATATATGTGTGTGTGTGTGTGTGTGTGTGTGTGTGTGTGTGTGTGTATGTATGTATATATATATATATATATATATATATATATATATATATATATATATATATATATATATATATATATATATATATATATATATATATATATATATATATATATATATATATATATATATATATATATATATATATATATATATATATGTGTGTGTGTGTGTGTGTGTGTGTGTGTGTGTGTGTGTGTGTGTGTATGTATGTATATATATATATATATATATATATATATATATATATATATATATATATATATATATATATATATATATATATATATATATATATATATATATATATATATATAGATTAGTGTGAGAGTCAGGAGTCAATCCATACTTAAAATCACCAATGAAGGGCAGAGGACACACAGATATACAAGCTGACTTTATTCCAACGTTTCGTAATTATCGAATTAATTACATCATCAGGGCTGTTAAAATAGAAAATAAAATTCTTTGTAAAATCATAAAAGCTAAAAATAATGCTTAAAAACTATTCATACAGAAATTTCAGAAATGTACACAAACATTAAAATTAAAGAACAAATAAAAAAAAAAATCATTACATTAAAATGAAGGTATCAGAATATACAGTAAACTAAAATTGAAAACTATCCGTGAAAGGGGTTACAGAACAAAAGATTAAGGACCGACCTAGAGGAGTGACAGCTTTAAACTAAACGTAAACATAAATAGAAAGAACATAAGTCAGGATAAATATAGAGGAGAGGAGGACGTGTGAGTGTTTAACGACGGAACAAGTTGTTTGATGAAAAGTGATTCCAGAATAACAAGGTCTTGAGGGTTGTTGGTATGGCCTAAAATGTAGAAGTCTTTATTATCAATGTGTGTTTTACAAATTTTGAGTGATTTCTGATATTGGAATGTTCCGGGTTTGAAATTCTGCTACCTGTACGGAAGCTTACGCCACGATGAGAATCGATACGCACCTTAAGAAGTCTACTGGTGGATCCAACATAGGTCCCTGTTTGACATTCAGGGCAAGTATATTTATAAAGGATACCAGATGACATATAAGGTGATAACCGACCTTTGGTTTTAAAGAGTGAACCAATGGTGAAAGGGTTCTTAGGGATTAAAGTAGCATCAATGGCATAAAAATGATCCTGAATAATTTGAGTGAACTTTTTGTGAAACTTGAGGTCGTGAGTAAATGGGAAGCCTGCGTAAAATTTCATTTTTTGGACGGTTAAAACTGCTGGTTTTGTAATGAAATGATTGTTGCGTAATTTATGTAATTCACTATACACCAGCTTTGCAGAGAAACAGTTATTATTAAAAAAGTAAATTAAAAAAGAAATTTCCTTATGAAAAAGGCTCCAGTTAGACGTAAGGACGAGTGCCCTGTGGAGAAGGGTAGAAACAGAGTAGGATTTAAAATTATCGAAGCAAGAACTAAAAAAGTTGGTACCAAGTCCAGTAAAAGTCAAGCATGCACTCCTCCAACTTTTAATCATTTTAATCGCACGAATTTTAAAACTTTGCTTGAACTCGCAGTGCTGGACACTGCATTTCTTTTTAATGATAAATTATTCAAACAAGTAGAGGGCATGGCTATGGGTTCCACTCTTGGCCCCACATTTGCTAATATCTTTATGTGCTCCCTGGAGGAGCGCATGCTTGATAATTGCCCATTAAGGTTCTACCCCTTTTTTATTCCAGGTTTGTTGACGATACGTTCGGCCTCTTTAAAAGTGAATGCGAAACTGACGTCTTCGTCGAATATGCCAATACTATACACTCGAGCATAAAGTTTAAATATATATATATATATATATATATATATATATATATATATATATATATATATATATATATATATATATATATATATATATATATCATACAAGGTCAAATAGGTCATAACCTTTTACCACATCTGTTATAAGGTCAATGACGTAATTAACTTATATCTTGAAGGAAATCATGGTAGCGTTGGCCAGCGTGAACGCTGGGCAAGTGCATTCTCTCTCTCTCTCTCTCTCTCTCTCTCTCTCTCTCTCTTACAGCTCACATGCTCAGCTCCCCTCCCTCCCTAAATCCAAGTCACTAGCTGAACAAAGGAAGAACAGCAAAAACATTTCTACAAAAATATTATTTAGTCAATAGTTTAACAAGGCAAATGGTTTGGAATCAAATAGAAATGACATAGGAATATCTACATCCCAGAACTGGTAACACAAAAAATAACCAAGTAATAACAACGCATTGCTATCAATTTCTACTAAATGAGTCACTACAACATACAAGTCAAAATAAGTCATACATGACCGAAGACATGATAAGGGAATGTGACTTACCATGTCTTCCCTTCTAAGAAACGCCTTTGCATCTGCCAAAATTTCATCCTCATCCTGTTTAGCCTCCACTAAACTAATATCCCAGTCTATGCAATCATCAAATACATAACAAACATGAGAACTATCCGAATTGTAAAAACTCCTACTAAGAGCATCAGCTACAACGTTATGTCTACCTTCTATATACCTAAGCTTGGCATCAAAATCCCTAATTGTCAAAAACCACCTAGCTCTCGTAGGGAAAAGATCCAGCTTATTAAAAAGATCCAACAACGGCTTATGATCTGTAAGAACCTCAACTTTGTTGCCCAGTAATAACATCTTAAAATTAACCAAACTAGACACTACTTCACACGCCTCCTTGTACATTGTGCACATAGACATTTCATTACTGCCACCTGACTTAAACTTCCTACTGTAGAACGCAATAGGATGCAATTTACCCTCAAATTTCTGCATAAGGCAAGCTCCTATGCCATCGTCACTGGCATTTGTCATCAACGTGGAAGGTTGCTCGAAATCTGAAAACTTCAGCACTGGGAGACTCATTTAAGCCTCTTTAATTTTCGATTGCCCCTCACCTCACACAACTGCACGTCATCCCTCAACGCTTCCGTCAAAGGAGATGACAGGGTGGAAAAAAACTTTCACAAACCTACGGAAAGATCCCGCCATGCTCAAGAAAGAACGAATCTACTTCTTATATGTAGGAGTAGGAAAATCCATGATTGCCCTAACCTTGTCCCCATTTACCCTGACACCTTCCTTAGAAACGGAATGACCTAAATATGCTATCTGCTTCTTCAAGAAATCACATTTGGCTAATTCAGTTTTCAAACCTGCTAACCTATGCCTCCTAAGAACATCCCTAAGTACCTCTAAATGTTCCTCTACAGAATCAACAGCAATCAAGATATAATCCATAAAAATGTAAATGCGCTTCCTTAACAATCCATACAAAACTGTATTTACTAATCTTGTAAAAGTCATAGGGCTATCTGACAACCCAAACGGCATCCGCGTATACTCATAATGTCCCTTTGGCAAAGAAAAAGCAGTACACTTGTGACTCTCCTCGCTAAGAGGAACCTGCGAAAACCCCTGCATCAGATCAATTGAAGAGTGACTATTTTTAGCCCCGATTTCCACAAACAAATCCGGCAAACACGCAACAGGATAACTGTCCGGGATCGACTTATCATTCTGCTTACAAAAATCCACACACACACATACTGAGCCATCCTTCTTAGGCACTGCTAACAATGGAAAATTAAAAGGTGAGGAGCTGGGCCTAATTATACCTTCCTCTTCCCTCTTACTGACCTCTTGCTCTAATCTGTTCCCTAATCTTAAAAGGAATCCTATATGAAGGGACAAAAATAGGCTTAGTCTTATTCTCCAAATGAACCTTGTGTCCTAACATATCTGCCAGAACATTTTCCACACCCTCTATATACTCTTTATAATCAGCTTTCGCTAAATGATCTCTAAAAATCTGCCTCCTAACCTGTAATTCTGCCCATGGAAATTCATTGTTATCCCCTACAATAGCAACTTAATTATTTTCATCAAACCAATCTTCAAAATCTACCACATACTTATCCTTCTGATATCTCCAAACTGAATCGTTACAGTTTAGTGATTCTACCCAAGTAACCCGTTTAATGGACACAATGCTTATAGAAACCATACTCGCTACACCCTTGAGCTTCTCGCTGCCTTCACTCACACACACATACACCTGTCTGGGCATTTTCACGTCTTTCACTCGGACTTTCATCAGAGCAACCCCACCTGGGCCCAATACCACATCTGATAAAATACCTTTATAACACTTTTTCCCCTAGGAAACATATTCAGTACCAACCTGTAAACCGTTATCAACACCCGATTTGTTATCATGATTCCCTTTAATCTCATCAATTTCCTCATAGCGGACAAAAACCCCAGGTACCCCAACAGTTATACTGCCTACCCCCATATGAACCAAGATTCTGTTTCGCTGGCATGCTGGATGACCCAGTAAAATAAAACCAAAAATGACTCTATAAAACTTCGCTTCCAAAGGACAAACAAATGTCCATGCAATCCAGAACACTCAACCTATTCGCTTGAGCATCACACACTGTCTCTTCAGTAGGCCTCAAACAGTGATCGGGAAACATCGATCGATATAAATCATAATTCATCAGATTAACGGACTCACCAGTATCAATAAATACTATAACATCGACACCATGCACAAACCCCTTTCACAATTGGCTTCAGCTCTAAGGGCTCAGCCAGAAGTCCTATATCACAGGAAGCATCCCTCCAGAAATTCTGCCTGTCCATAGATACTCTCGAAAAACCCCATCGAGGAGCTCTTCTAGAAATGCCAGAAACCTGAGGGGCACTTCTAAATTCTCCCCTATTTAAGAACTGGACAAAACCGCAAACCGTGCTCTGAAGTCTTGCAGATACCACAATATCTCACCTTGCAAACCTTTTTGGTGTGACCCTGCCTATTACAGTTAAAGCAACAGATTATGAAATGATCTCGACAGCTCTGAAATCATTTGGAGTTGTTGTAGAAATCAGGATAAACTTTATTGATATTGAATCTAAATGGGAAGCCTGGGTTACCTTTAGTAGCCATGATGAGGCTCTAAAGGCTAGTAGTATGATAAGTGCCATACAAATAGGTCAAGGTACAGCACGAGGAGCCTTAACAGACAAAGTTAATAAAGACATGGACGTTTATGTGCCATCTAAATGGGATCAGGATAAGCCTGAGAGAAACCAGAATGCAGAAATAAGGACTCCTAAACCTTCTATGTGGCTGGTAGCTTCAGCCAAGGAGGAAAATTATAACTACTATAAATTTTGCAGGTTTCTTCAGAAAGAGGTGGGAGGAATAAAGAGTGGTGATATTTCTCATTTTGGGGAGAACACTGTTCTTATTCATGCCAAATCCACAACCCAAGCATATACTGTATACTGACCTTGTTGGACATAAAAAATTATGAAATGATTACGAAGATCAAGCCCCACTTAAGCTTTAGTTGTGGGAGAGAAGTACTATTTGATGAAGACATTTATGACATGACAGAAGAAGAAATTCTAGAAATGAGCCCCACTTCAGTTTGGAGAGTGAAAAAGCATCTATTGCCAACATGATCAGTTTAACCTTTGTAGACTCTGACGTACCTCTTCATGTCATATTTGAAAATGAAAGGGTACGAATACATCCTTTCCAGCAAAGACCAATGCAGTGCTATCATTACTTTAAGTTTGGCCACCCATCAAAAAACTGCAAAAATGCTAAAATTTGTATAAATTGCTCTGGTGTCCATCATGATCATGAATGCAATAAAAAAACAAAATGTGTTGTCAACTGGAACATAAATCCAATAACAAAAATTGTGAAATTTACAAATTTGAACTGTCTGCACTAAATAAAGGCAGTGCAGAGCATGTAAGTATCGGTTTTGCAAAAAGACAATTAGGACAACAACCTAGGAGCTATGCTGAAGTTCTTAAGCAACTACCCCTAACTACCACTAAGGGTGCAGTGGCAGCACCCTCTAATGTAGCAGGTGCATCACCCCTGGTAGGTGCTCTGGGTTAGGTGCTCTGCCTGTTGGGGCTAGAGCACAAGCCTCGAAGGAGGATAAGATGGCACTTAACCCAACCACCTTGGAATTGTTTCGGGCAGTCTCTGCCTGATTTAATGGAGACTGAAGAGCAAAAGCACCCTGCCTGATTTAGTGGAGACTGAAGAGCAAAAGCACCAAAAGAGGAGACGCTCCCCCTCATCCTCTCCTCCAATTAAACATGCATCACTTAGTAATAGATGCAAAGTATTAAGCTCGATGCAAGAACTCCAGCCTGAATTTAAACAAACTGACAAGAAAGGGGAAACAAAATGACACCAGTAGATCAGCAGATAATAAACCAAACCTGTCAAGACCAGTCCTTTCCAAATCATATCTTGATAATACTCATTAACAAAAGAGAGTAAATGAGAAGGCTCCATTCAAATGGCTCTCCATCAAGCCCAAAAAATAGTTTTCACGTCAGTACTACAATGGAACTATAGAGGTCTTAGGGCTCGAAGTGAAGAGCTAAAGGTACTGCTCCATGACCATAACCCAGGTGTTGTGTGTCTCCAGGAAACTAAGCTTGGAAGCACATAATATAATGCTGGGTCAAATTACAGTATATATAATTCTTCACCACCAATTGGAGATAGAGCTAAGGGAGGTTGCAGCAATTATTGAGCATAAGTCATTGCAACACTCCTTGCTATCAATTAATACTCATCTCCAAGCTGTCGCAGTAACTTTCATTTTAGACAAGCAAATTACAGTT
The DNA here is from genome assembly GCF_040412425.1 of Macrobrachium rosenbergii. Classification (NCBI taxonomy): domain Eukaryota; kingdom Metazoa; phylum Arthropoda; class Malacostraca; order Decapoda; family Palaemonidae; genus Macrobrachium; species Macrobrachium rosenbergii. The sequence goes on from NC_089741.1 coordinate 70,076,976, forward strand.
TGCTCCATCTAGCTTACTCCTGATTTGGATTTCACTCATTTACTGATCAATCAGCTTCCTACTCCTTTCCTTCTCCTTGGTGATTTTAATGCTCCCAACCCCATATGGGGTGGAAATACGACAGATGCCAAGGATAGGTTGTTGGAAAATGTTATGAATGATCATAAAATCATTATACTAAATAATGGAGCCATGATTTACCATAACATCTACTCCAATACTTATTCGGCTATCGATCTGAGCTTTTGCTCATCTACTGTAGTGTTCACATTGATTATGAATGGTCAGTGAATGAATATCCAAAAGAGAGTGACCACTTGCCAATTCATATAAAATTAGTTAAGAATCAGCCATCTAAGTCACCTCCCAAATGGAAGGTAGATGAAGCAGACTGTAAGAGATTTAGTGTGTGTACTCATGGACAAGAATGTAAAATCATTTCCATCCATCTCAGAGGCATGTAATTTCTTCAATGACACCACCATCAATGGTGCAATTGCCTCTATTCCAACAACAAAAGGGAAGCCCCCTAGGCCAACAGTTTCTTGGTGGAACAAGACCTGCAGTAGTATGACAAAGAATCACTAGAAAATGCTACAAAAAGTATAAGAGGAGTGGAATTGCCCAAGCCAAAGTTATTTACCAACATGCTGTGGCCAAGCAAAATAAATATTTTATAAAAAGCAAAAAGAGAGTCATGGATGTACTACATTAATGGCATTAGCTCAAAAACACCATCCAAGATGATATGGAAGAAAAAAAAAAAAAAGTAAATGGCAAGTTTGTCCCTAAACCTCTGCCTACCCTTAAGATAAATGGTGACCTAATCACCCAACCATAGGGTCGCATAAAATTTAAGAGAACATTTCTCGAGAATATCAAGTAGTGAGAACTATTCTCTAGAATTCCAAGACACTAAAAATGCACAGATTTCCCTTGATTTAAGTGAAAACAATTTTGAACCATGTAATGCAAAATTTGCACTTCAAGAACTTAAAGATGCCTTGCAGAATACCAAACTATCAGCCCCTGGTGAAGATGAAATACTCTATGAAATGCTGAAACATCTCCCAGAAAATTCAAAGGAATTTCTTTTAGATATAACAAATGAAATTTGGGAAACTAGCAGTATTCCTGAGAACTGAAAATTATCATTAATCCTCCCTGTGAAGAAACCAAACAAGGATCCTGCTTTACCCAGCAGCTACAGACCAATAGGTCTCATCAGCTGTGTTTGTATGCTGATGGAAAAGATTATTAACACCAGACTTGAAACAAATAAATTGCTTTCTCCATTCCAGTTTGGCTTTAGGAATGCTAGATCTACTTTAGATCCCTTGCTCAGGCTCTCAAAACAAATACAACAAGGTTTTGCTAAACAGAGTCAAACAATAGGAGTTTTCTTTGATTTGGAAAAGACATATGACACCATAAGGTGTGATGGTTTTATAAAAAAGTTGTATAGGATGGGCATTAAAGGAAAAATTATCAGATTTATAAATTCGCTTTTATCAGAAAGATATATAAAGATAAGAATTGGGAATCATGTATCACGACCTTTCTTACAAGAAGAGGGAGTTCCTCAGGGTAGTGTCCTTAGTGTTACCTTCTTCGCTATTGCCATTGATGGAGTATTAGAAAAGATATCACCACCAGTAAAAGGCTCTATATTTGTGGATGATTTGGCTCTGTACTGAACTGGATGTGATGCAGCATCTACTAGCAGGTTCATGCAAAGAGCCATCTATAAAGTAAGCAAGTGGGTTAATGAGCAAGGGTTTCGATTTTCCGAATCTAAAACTGTTGCTGTTCGGTTCTGGAGACACCAAACTAAGGAAACCATTCCAACTCTTACCTTAAATGGGATTATTTTACCTTACTCTACTGAAGTAAAATTTTTAGGAATGGTCTTTGATGAAAAGCTCACTTGGAATAATTATATTGACCAGTTAAAAGTGAAAGTGAAGTGATCACAAAATATTTTAAAAGTAATATCTAATTTTAATTGGGGTGCTGATAAGAAATCGTTGTTAAGGCTTTATAATGCAGTATGTTTATCTAAGTTATACTATGGTTGCCAAGTATACTACATCAGCTTCAAAGACTAAACTTTAGGAATTGGATGCTGTGCATAATATGGGTCTAAGGATCTGCATGGGAGCTTTTAGAACTTCACCCATTGAAAGTATTGATGTAGACTCCCATCAACTACCACTAGACTTGAGGAGGCATGAACTAGATCTGAGACACACCATGAGGCTGAAAAGCTCAAAGGCAAATCCTTCTCTTGAGATCTTAAAACAGTGTGACTCAAGTCTTTTTGGGTGTAGATCTTCAATACCATTTCAAATCATACAGCTGGGCGAACTGGAAGATGGAAGTATAAAAATGCAGAAGATCCTATAAGTGCTATCCCTCGATGGTTTATTCCAGCAATGGATGTCTGCATTAAAGAAACAAAGAAGAAAGATTGTCCGGAAGAAGTCAGAAACCACTTTTTGGAGCATGATGATAGGCATATAAATAACAGGAAAATCTATACTGATGGATCAAAATCGGAAGATGGAGTAGGATGTGCAGTGGTGTGTGAGGGGGAATCTTACATCTGATAAGAAATTTAAATCCACAGTTACTCAAGGAGTGTTTTAGAAGCCCTGAAGAAGTTTAACCGTACACATCCCTTAATTCATAAGGTCAGGAATGGCTTTTTTACCTTTCTGTTCACCACAGCTCAGTAAAGTTTTTTGGGATTTCTGGGCACACTGGTCTAGAAGAGAAGGAACTAGCTGATAGTAAAACAAAGGATGCTGCAAGATGCAATTTCTTAACTAATAAGGTGCCACATTTGGATATGCATCCAATTATCTGATGATACATTCGTGCAACATAGCAGCAGAGATGGACTTCCCCAATTTTATCCACAAATAGGAATTACAGAAACATTAGAAAAAATATCGATTTTTGGAGTTGGGGTTTTAATTGTAGCAAGATTTGCGATCATCCTAACATAGCTTAGGATTGGCCATACCCGCTTCACTCATAGCTGTATTTTAGAAGGAGTCAGTGCTCCAGTTTTCACTCACTGTGGTGGTCTGCTATCTGATGAGCACATGCTGGTGCACTGTTCTAAGTTTAATCTCCTTAGGGCAAAGTACTTACTAAGTGGGAAGAATATTTTAGAAATTTTAAATGATGACGTTGAGATATGGGTTATCTGAAAGAATCTGGTATTTGAATGAGATATGATTTTAGTATATTTAATAAAGTTTTTAGTCATATTTATTCTTATAATAAGTATATATTTTGAATATAAAAGTTTAATATATACTTACTTTTTGTTGGTCCTGTCTAATATTATTCTTTTTTTACGTTCATATTTTAACACTGAATTTTACTAGTATGCCATCATTCACCTATTCATTATTTATCATATCATTAATTTATATATTTCACCTTCATTACAGTGCTGAATAATCCTGATGGGTTCCGGCACTTGGTCTTCAAGACCTAAATTTCATAATCAATCAATCAATCTACAACATACGAGTCAAAATGTGTCAAACACGACCGAAGTCGCGATAAGTCACATTCCCCTCCATTTATTTGACCTCTATTTCAATACATCTGAGGAAAAAAGGGGAAAACAAAAGTTTTAAAAATTAGGCACAGAGAAAAAATAAAAGTCAGATATCTCCCACGTCACTAACCCCAAAAGTACACATAATTAAACATGGCAAAATCAAAATTCAGGAAAATCAATAAAAATCAAAGAGACATGAGAAATAAGAATAAATGGGGAAAAAAGATATTCAAAGCATGGTAACAGTGCAAAGAACAGTACATGTTACACAAAGTTATTAAAACTCATTCAAGTTTTTGAGAAATAAAGTCTCAGCTCACCTCACAGGCAGTACACAAAGTCTTCCAGGAAAGTGAATCTTATCAGAGCGAAATAAGATCCGAATGTCTAGCCGGTGCTAAACATGGAAAATTCACACTTCCTATGATACACCCATGAAAGGTAACTTGTGAACGAATGGTCTACTGGAACTTGATGACTTCCGGTGACATGGCCAGAACATCACCCAAGAAAGGATGCCCTTTGTCTCAATGGGAAGTGAGACTGACGACTGGCCTTCATCAGCACTGACTTGTAAACACATAGGCACTGTTTCGAATTTACCTTTACCCAGAAAATCTCAAAGCATGCTTCTAAAAAAATGAAATATATAATATTATTATTCTATTGTTCATATATATATATATATATATATATATATATATATATATATATATATATATATATATATATATATATATATATATATATATATATATATATATATATATATATATATATATATATATATATATATATAATATATATATATATATATATATATATATATATATATATATATATATATATATATATATATATATATATATATATATATATATATATATATATATATATATATATATATATATATATATATATATATATATATATATATATATATATATATATATATATATATATATATATATATATATATATATATATATATATATATATATATATATATATATATATATATATATATATATATATATATATATATATATATATATATATATATATATATATATATATATATATATATATATATATATATATATATATATATATATATATATATATATATATATATATATATATATATATATATATATATATATATATATATATATATATATATATATATATATATATATATATATATATATATATATATATATATATATATATATATATATATATATATATATATATATATATATATATATATATATATATATATATATATATATATATATATATATATATATATATATATATATATATATATATATATATATATATATATATATATATATATATATATATATATATATATATATATATATATATATATATATATATATATATATATATATATATATATATATATATATATATATGAAAATAAGAAGGCCCATAAAACACTATTTAAACGTTGAAACCATATATTTGGGCACTTGTTTCTGTGCCCCTGTTCACTGGTAGAATATGGACAGGTGGAAAGTTACAATGGTATATATACAAAAACATGAAGGTGTGGCCTTAGGCCTCCGATGTTAAGGAGGTGGCGTTTCTTAAGAAGGAGGGAGATTGACCAAATTCCCTAGTGGTTTTTGGCCTCATTAGCTCCCGTTTGGCGATGGATCTGGCGGTCGCGTTTCTTGGGTCATCTTCTTCAAAAGGGTGCGAGGATTAAGGTGTCAATGGCGTCCGATTTCCAATGTCCTCCTGACAGGTTCATATTGTTGGTTTGATTGATGATAGCAGATTCCAGCATCTTTCTTTTGTACGGACAGCTACTCTTGAAAACCAACTCCGCCCCACTCCAGTTAATGACATGCCCTGTATTTCTAATATGTAGGAAAATTCCCGAACTCTCCGAAGCGTAACGTACTGATCTTTTGTGCTCTGTTATTCTTTGCGAGAGCGATCTACCTGTCTCGCCTACATAAATGTCATGACAATTACTACACGGTATCTTGTAAACCCGGCTTTTTCCTTTTTGTTATTTAAGTATACGTTAACGAGCTTAACTCCCGATGGATTTGGGATAATGGAAAATGAAAGGATTATCAGAACTGAGTTGCTCGGTGGCCTTTTGGATGTTTTCATCGTATGGAAGCTTTATTTTGTTGTTGAAATCTATTTGTCTGTTGTGAGTGGGACCTCTGTAGTATATTTTATTTGCTTTATTAATAGCCCTCTCGATAATGTGTGGTGGATAGAGCAGTTGCGTTAGGTGTTGGCGGATCGTGTTAAATTCTTGATCCAGGTACTCATTTGAACATATCCTAAGTCCTCTGAGGAATAGGTTGCACCCTACCATGATTTTTACGGAGACGTCGTGGTAGCTTAAGAAATGAATGTAGGAGACAGCGAAGGTGGGTTTTCTATATACTGTAAATGCATACCTGTTCTGTTTTCTTATGATCAGTACATCTAGGAACGGCAGTTTTCCGTCCTTTTCCCATTCTGTTTTAAATTTTATGGTCGGAACTAGCGAATTTAGCCTATTAAAAAATTCCTTAAAGTCCCCCAGCTATTGTCCCAGAAAGTAAAAGATATCATCTACGTATCTAAGCCAGATCATGTTATGGGGTTTGATAGACGACAAAAGTTCTGTTTCGAAATATTCCATGTACAAGTTTGCTAGAAGGGGTGATAGGGGACTTCCCATGCTACAGCCAAATTTTTGTTTGTAAAATTACCATTGAAAGAAAACACGTTGTTAGTTACACAGAGGTTGATAAGTTTTAAAGTTTTATCTATGCCAAGAGGAAAATGGTCTTCATATGGTTGTAACTTCCTCTCTAAGAAAAACAACACGTCGGCAATCGGGACTTTAGTAAATAATGAATCGACGTCTAGACTGAGCAGTTTGATGTTGTTTGAGGGATGTTTAAACTATTAAATTTTTGTATGAAATCTTCTGCATGTTTGACGTGGGAGGATGAGAAGGTTCCTAGAAAGGGTGATAACAAGTCTGCGAGCCATTTTGATAATTTGTACATGAAAGAGCCCCTGCTAGATATTATGGGGCGTAAAGGAATCCCATCTTTATGTGTTTTCGGGAGGCCGTAAAAATAGGGGAGAGAGGGTTGATTACCTTGAATGTCTCTAGTAATTCTATGTCTTTTTTATTGCCCCCTATGGTTCTAACTGATTTGTTAAACTGAGCAGCAATATTTGTTGTGGGATCTTTCGTTAATTTGTCGTAGGTCTCCGCATCGTTTAGAAGTTCTTGAACTTTATTGATGTATGTCTCCTTGTCTAACAGAACTATTTTCCCGTCTTTGTCGGATTTTTGTGATGATGATATCCCCCTTTTTCTTAAGCTAACTAATGCATTTTGGAATCTTTTCGGGAGCGAATTTTTGTTGTTATTTTGCTCCAAGACATTTAGCAAAATGCCTTTGAGACATGCCTCTTTCTTGTCATAGTTGTTTTTTGCAAAATGTTTATCAAAAGCAACTAGGAAATTAAGATTACTCGGGACCAGGTTTTAGAGCGAATGAAACTCCAAGATTTAAAACGGTCTGTTCTTCTGCAGTGAGGGGATGGTTAGAGAGATTCAGCACATTATTGGGAAGGCCAAGATTATTCCATACGCTGTTCCTAATCAGTCTTTTTAATTTGTAGCACAAATTTCTGGAGTGGGACTCACTGTTCTCAATAGCACCTGATAGCACAAAATATGAAAGATATCTGTACATACCATCATCCCTGCACATGAGGCGAAGTGACGTGGCTAGCTCACTTATTTTTCTTCTAATCACATAGATGTCTTGTGTGTGGCTTGTATTCTGTCTTGGAGGAATGTGCGGATGGAGTCCGAAATGGGTCTGACGCCGATGTCCAACGCGTGAAACCGTACATTTTGGGAGAAACTTGTTCTGTAGGCATTCTTGTAGAAAATTTCTCTGATTCTTCCTCTTGTGTAACCCATGTACTAGCCGTTCGTACTGTCTGAAGATGTGCTTGACAGCTGGGTTGAAGCCGAAAACTGGCGTAAACTGTGATGTTCCATAATGGGCAAAATGAATGTCTTTTCCTGTAATACTACAGTGTAATATGAAAATAAGAAGGCCCATAAAACACTATTTAAACGTTGAAACCATATATTTCGGGCACTTGTTTCTGTGCCCCTGTTCACTGGTAGAATATGGACAGGTGGAAAGTTACAATGGTATATATACAAAACATGAAGGTGTGGCCTTAGGCCTCCGATGTTAAGGAGGTGGCGTTTCTTAAGAAGGAGGAGATTGACCAAATTCCTAGTGGTTTTTGGCCTCATTAGCTCCCGTTTGGCGATGGATCTGGCGGTCGCGTTTCTTGGGTCATCTTCTTCAAAAAGGAGACATACATCAATAAAGTTCAAGAACTTCTAAACGATGCGGAGACCTACGACAAATTAACGAAAGATCCCACAACAAATATTGCTGCTCAGTTTAACAAATCAGTTAGAACCATAGGGGCAATAAAAAGACATAGAATTACTAGAGACATTCAAGGTAATCAACCCTCTCTCCCCTATTTTTACGGCCTCCCGAAAACACATAAAGATGGGGATTCCTTTACGCCCCATAATATCTAGCAGGGCTCTTTCATGTACAAATTATCAAAATGGCTCGCAGACTTGTTATCACCCTTTCTAGGAACCTTCTCATCCTCCCACGTCAAACATGCAGAAGATTTCATACAAAAAATTTAATAGTTTAAACATCCCCTCAAACAACATCAAACTGCTCAGTCTAGACGTCGATTCATTATTTACTAAAGTCCCGATTGCCGACGTGTTGTTTTTCTTAGAGAGGAAGTTACAACCATATGAAGACCATTTTCCTCTTGGCATAGATAAAACTTTAAAACTTATCAACCTCTGTGTAACTAACAACGTGTTTTCTTTCAATGGTAATTTTACAAACAAAAATTTGGCTGTAGCATGGAAGTCCCCTATCACCCCTTCTAGCAAACTTGTACATGGAATATTTCGAAACAGAACTTTTGTCGTCTATCAAACCCCATAACATGATCTGGCTTAGATACGTAGATGATATCTTTACTTTCTGGGACAATAGCTGGGGACTTTAAGGAATTTTTAATAGGCTAAATTGCTAGTTCCGACCATAAAATTTAAAAAACAGAATGGGAAAAGGACGGAAAACTGCCGTTCCTAGATGTACTGATCATAAGAAAACAGAACAGGTATGCATTTACAGTATATAGAAAACCCACCTTCGCTGTCTCCTACATTCATTTCTTAAGCTACCACGACGTCTCCGTAAAAAATCATGGTAGGGTGCAACCTATTCCTCAGAGGACTTAGGATATGTTCAAATGAGTACCTGGATCAAGAATTTAACACGATCCGCCAACACCTAACGCAACTGCTCTATCCACCACACATTATCGAGGGCTATTAATAAAGCAAATAAAATATACTACAGAGGTCCCACTCACAACAGACAAATAGATTTCAACAACAAAATAAAGCTTCCATACGATGAAAACATCCAAAAGGCCACCGAGCAACTCAGTTCTGATAATCCTTTCATTTTCCATTATCCCAAATCCATCGGGAGTTCGCTCGTTAACGTATACTTAAATAACAAAAGGGAAGAAGCCGGAGTTTACAAGATACCGTGTAGTAATTGTCATGACATTTATGTAGGCGAGACAGGTAGATCGCTCTCGCAAAGAATAACAGAGCACAAAAGATCAGCACGTTACGCTTCGGAGAGTTCGGGAATTTTCCTACATATTAGAAATACAGGGCATGTCATTAACTGGAGTGGGGCGGAGTTGGTTTTCAAGAGTAGCTGTCCGTACAAAAGAAAGATGCTGGAATCTGCTATCATCAATCAAACCAACAATATGAACCTGTCAGGAGGACATTGGAAATCGGACGCCATTGACACCTTAATCCTCGCACCCTTTTGAAGAAGATGACCCAAGAAACGCGACCGCCAGATCCATCGCCAAACGGGAGCTAATGAGGCCAAAAACCACTAGGAATTTGGTCAATCTCTCCTTCTTAAGAAACGCCACCTCCTTAACATCGGAGGCCTAAGGCCACACCTTCATGTTTTTGTATATATACCATTGTAACTTTCCACCTGTCCATATTCTACCAGTGAACAGGGCACAGAAACAAGTGCCCGAAATATATGGTTTCAACGTTTTAAATAGTGTTTTATGGGCCTTCTTATTTTCATATTACACTGTAGTATTACAGGAAAAGACATTCATATATATATATATATATATATATATATATATATATATATATATATATATATATATATATATATATATATATATATATATATATATATATATATATATATATATATATATATATATATATATATATATATATATATATATATATATATATATATATATATATATATATATATATATATATATATATATATATATATATATATATATATATATATATATATATATATATATATATATATATATATATATATATATATATATATATATATATATATATATATATATATATATATATATATATATATATATATATATATATATATATATATATATATATATATATATATATATATATATATATATATATATATATACATACATATATATATACACATATATATATATATATATATATATATATATATATATATATATATATATATATATATATATATATATATATATATATATATATATATATATATATATATATATATATATATATATATATATATATATATATATATATATATATATATATATATATATATATATATATATATATATATATATATGAAGGCATCACATTTACCCCATACAAGTGGAAAAAAAGGGAAGTTAAGGAAAAGAGAGAGACACACACACGTATATATATATATATATATATATATATATATATATATATATATATATATATATATATATATATATATATATATATATATATATATATATATATATATATATATTTTCATGTTTGGTAGTTATTTTATTGAAACTATCGTCTCAGGGTTGTTTGCCTGTTTCTCCTCCTTTCAATTTGTTTATAACAGGTTGGTGAGGTAATGTCGGCCTCGTTGAAAGGAGCAGCGATAGTCAGGTTTTGGAATGCAGATCAGCAGGTTCTCAACAATGGTCTATCAAGAACACGGCAGCAGCAGCAGTTTCTGCGAATCACTTAGTTGATAGTGATGGCAGCTACAGCAGCTTTGGAATGGTCACCAGGGTGTTGGTGATGACGGCAACGAGTTTTGGAGTGTCATTTCATTGATGGACTGCATACGGCAGGTATTCGTTACCAAGTTCTTGAGGAGGAGGTCGTAACCGGAGCATGGTCACCAATATTGAAGAGGGTTTCTTCAGGACAGCGGGTTAGCTGTTGTGTCGGCGCTGTGGTGATCGTTCGGTGGTGGATCGGCCATAATTCAGCGGCATTCGATGGTCAACCTCGAGGTTTTCTGTTTGATGGTGGCGCTCATTGTAAAACTCTATTTACTTATGGTTTATCATTATTGCATTTCGTTGTCTTGTACAGTGTTTTTTTTTACTATTGCTGCTGGTTGAGCAAACGGCTCTTTTGGTGTTTTAAAATCATTACTGTTTGTTGAGCAAAAGGCTCTTGTGAATTGTCACGTTATTTTTATCGTTATTAAGCAATATGAAATTCTAGTTATGATTATTGTTGTTATGAGAGTGGGTGTAGCTCTGGTTATGATTTATTGAATTGCTACTGAATTATTATTATTTAATTACGCTGCTGTTGTTAGTAATTTTTTTTATTTACTAGCTATGATCATTAATCTATGATGTTTCGCTGTGCTTTCCAAGAACCTGAATTCATTTGTATATAATGTAACATTTAATGTAAATAAATTAATTTAAGGCACTGAGGTATTTTCTTTGGCTCCTTCCCCTTTTGGTTGTTGCAGTGCTTCAGACCACTCCAGGCTCAATAATTTTTTTATATAAGAATCTAAATGCCCCACAGAAAAAGGGATCATAACAATATATATATATATATATATATATATATATATATATATATATATATATATATATATATATATATATATATATATATATATATATATATATATATATATATATATATATATATATATATATGGAGCCTCGATGGCTCTGGTTGGTAAAGCAACAACCTCAGACTTCATAGAAATCTGTGGCGAGGGTTCAATCCCCTCAGCCGACCGGTCAGAGAGAGCGGACACTTTGCTATCTATGTAGACACCTCGGGATTACGTATGTAATCAACGGATAGGTTTGCTGAAAGCAAATGGGTGTTACAGACTAATACACACATAAATAAAGCCACTCCAACATCTTCTAAAAACATAACATACACCTCACACGTCTCGAACTGTCAACCTACCCACCCAGTTCTCCTCGCAGCTGGGAGAAAGGGAGCTGGGGATTTGGTACAATACATGTTCACATTCGTTACCGGGGTCTAAGCGATGTCAGGCTGGGCAGCCGATCGAGGCTACGACCTACCCCACCGCCAAATCAAAGTCCTTCAAAAGAAGGCATCGTGCTTACCCCATATAAAAATGGGAAAAAAAAGCACGTTAAAACGAAGAATATATATATATATATATATATATATATATATATATATATATATATATATATATATATATATATATATATATATATATATATATATATATATATATATATATATATATATATATATATATATATATATATATATATATATATATATATATATATATATATATATATATGTATATATATATATATATATATATATATATATATATATATATATATATATATATATATATATATATATATATATATATATATATATATATATATATATATATATATATATATATATATATATATATATATATATATATATATATATATATATATATATATATATATATATATATATATATATATATATATATATATATATATATATATATATATATATATATATATATATATATATATATATATATATATATATATATATATATATATATATATATAGCTTAGACGTAGATTCTGTACTCACAAAATTACCAGTACAGGACATTCTACATTTATGAAAGGGGAATCAGCCCCCTACTCAGATAATTTCCCACTAGCTCTAGATAAAATAAGGTAGTTAGTTGAATTATGTGCATCAAATAACATCTTTTCAATTGGGGAGTCAATGTATGAAAAACAAAATTTCGGGTGCAGCATGGGCAACCCTTTAAGTCCTGTTTTAGCCAATCTAAATGTAGAATATTTTGAAACTATAATGATAAATGCAATAAAACATAAAACCATGCTGTGGATGAGGTATGTAGATGATATCCTAACATTTTGGGATAATAGTTGGGGCAATTTCAACGAAGTTCTTTAAAAATTAAATGCATTAGTGACTAGCATCAAATTTAACGTTGAATGGGAAACAGACAACAAAATTCCTTTTCTTGATGTTTTAATAATTAGAGACACGACAGAATACAAATTTACCGCATACAGATAACCAATATTTTCACTTTCATACATTCATTACATTAGTTATCATGACATTTCTATCAAGACTGGCATAACCAGCTATTCATCCTTAAGAGTCTTACAGATTTGCTCCCCCTACTTCCTGGAATAGGAAATTGAACTAATTCATAAACAGCTGCCACCTTTAAAGTACACTGACTATATCACTGAGAAAGTGATCCATAAAACTAACACAATCTTCTACCTTCCCCCTCAAAACAAGACTAGAGAGACGCCCAACAGTAAAATAAAAATCCCACTTCTGGACAGGATTAAGAGGTTCACTCAGACACTTGGCAACTCTATCCCTTTTGCTTTTAGCTTCCCAAAAACCTTAGCCAAATGCCTGATTAATGTCCGACAAAAGCCAGTCCTCAAAGACACAGGAGTAAACAAAATCCCTTGCCTCGATTGTGACCAATCCTACATCAGTTTCACAGGTAAATGACTCCCCCAGAGATTAATCCAACATAAACGTTCAGTCAGATATGGCCAACAGGGCTCAGCAATCTTTAACCACATGAATAAACATACTCGCAGAGTAAACTGGAATTTGTCATGTATAATTTGTCGCAGCAATTGTCGGTTTAAAAGCCAGATGGTAGAATCAGCATTGACTAAACGAAGAAATACGATGAACCTCTCAAAATTAGCTTTAGTGCAGCAGATTGCTGTAAAAATCGTTCAGATAGTGAAACAAGCATGAAATTTCGCACAAACATTCCTAAGACTACGCTCTCTTAGAAAAGGGCGCTGGCCACCTGAAAATCCAAGATGGCGGCTATTTTTCAAAATGGCCGCCATCTATGTTGAGATTCACTGGTTTGGGAGCATCTATTGGATGGAATATGCCAGTTTTTTTTTTTTAAACCTCGACTTTTAGGTTATAAAAATGTTCCATACCACACATTTTATTGAAAACCCTTACTAAATGAATTGTAACCAAGATGGCGTACAAAATGGTTGCCATAAGTTTTTTTTTTCTATCCACAACGCTAGCAGACATAGAGACCAACTGTTTTTATTTAATGGTATATTCATGTGATCAGACAGTTTAACTAATATGCTATTTTCAACTGAAATAGTAATGGTATGGTCACATACAACATTGTGTCTAAGACTGTAACCTAAAAAGAAAAGAAGAGAAATACGGACTAAACGCAACCAATCTATGTATAGGTCTCTCAACCTACACCTTTGAAAAATTCGAGGATAAGAAGGTAGGCATAGCATGACACGTTGGATGCTCAAGCTAGATTATCTACTGAAGAGAGGGCAATATTTATCTAGACTTCACATTTGCAAGTGCACAGAGCTGTGCAGGGAAGACCCAGCTTGTAGCACTTGCACCTTTCCCGACAGCCTGCTTTGCATCCACATTTGGTAAGCTGTTGGCAACTCTTGGCTAAGGGCGAGTTGGTTGTCCAGAGGACTTGCCATGCTTCACCAGACTTTTGCCATCCCCACTCAGCAGGGTTCTTTGGCTGTGGCTGACACTGGGTGGCCTGCCCCACACACAACCAGCCTGGTACGCAGCACGCTTGGTGTGTTGGAGGAGAGCTCCCTGGTTGGTGGAATGGCCTCATATGCCCTTTGTTTTCTGGCAAACATATCAAGTCTAGCCTCATCCACAGTGCCAGCAGTGCTGGATCTTTCATACATAAGTATGACAAACCTCTCCAGGACCTTCAAGTCACTCTCTTCCACTCTCAGAGGGTAGTGACTCAGTTTGGAGAACACAGTGGAGGCCTCTGGAAAGATGTTCCATGTCTGCCAGGCGGTCTTCTTGCCCTTGCTCCGGAAGGCTGACACTGTATCACAGCCTGTGAACGCATGGAAGAAGAGCATGCCATTCACCTTCTCCTGGCCCAGAGTTGCACAGGTCATGCACAGCAATCCAGCGCAGGCTCTGGCCTTGGCCAAATGCCACCCATAGCTTCTCTAGCCCTAGATTGTGGAGAGTGGAGAAAGCACTGACTGCAACGACAAGAACATCTGTGTCATTTGCTTTAACCGTGATGGTCTTGGCTCCATGTTCTGTGGCATATTTGGCATGGAGAAAGATGCGGGTGTCAGCTTCCTCATGAGAGCACTTTTCCAGTCCCTGAAGACTAGCCTCATGAGTGCTGAGGACAGCAGACCCTTTCGTGGCAATGACAACATTTGTGGCAGACATCTGGGCAACTTTGTCTGCCAGGAACTGGAACAACTCTGTCTTGTTGGCATCGTGTCTTAGGAAATTGCGCCAGTTGGATGGAATTGTGTTCTTGTCTGTCACCTTGCGCCTTCCTCCTTGACCACGTTGGAGCCTGGTCTCAGCTTTGAGGCTGGATGTATTGTATACATCAAATACAAGATGTGATGATGTGTACTTGCTGCTATAGGATTGTATCACAGGCAAGAAGTCGCAAAGTGCATAGCCCTCAAAGGTCTTTCCTTTCTTTGGTGGCAAGGCATGGACCAAAGCTGATCCATCTACAATGAGGACATCAGTCTTTGGTTCTTTGTCTTCTAGTGTAACATGACTCTCCAGGACCGAGGTCAGCTGAGACTTCTGACATGTGTACAGCCTACCACCCTCACTAAGGGAAGCTGGGAATGTTTGATTCTCGTGCTGGAAGAATTCCTGCAGATCACATTCACGGCTCTGACAGGATATAAATAGCTTTGAGAAAAGCTGGCAATCCTCCTTCAGAAGTTTCTGCTTTGACTGTTCTATAGGAGCAGCTTCTTGCCTGAAGAAGTCAGTTCTGTTCTTCTTTATCGGCTCATAGAAGGAGACTGCATTGTTTGCCAAAGAGTCTGAAAACTTCTGAAATTTAGTGCGGCCTCTGTCAAGGTGTGTCTGTAGAAGTTATGCTGAGCTGGGGTGGGCAATGTCTTTGTTGTCAATGGAATACAGATCCTGGCTCTCTTCCTGAAAAGGACTTCCCAAGTGTTGCAAAGCCAATGACAGCTTGCTGACTCTCTCCAAGAATGTCTTCTGCGCATGAGGTGTTTGTTCATGGTGTGTTGTCTGCTCATTAGACTCCTTACTTTGAACCTCTGTTTTGTATGCAGACACCAAGCGGATGATCTCTGGGCCAGCCACCATCCATCTTCTGAGTGCTGACGGATCTTCAGTCAGCCCAATGGCTCCCGCCATCAGCCTTTATAAAGGCATTGGTCTGCTCATGAGCTTAGTCAAGAGCCATTGCTGAGAACTGGCGACTGGTCTTGTGCACAACAAAGTTGCCAGCCTTGAACTCCTTGTGCAACTCTGGGTGTGAACTCTCTAGGGTAAGCATGTCCCTGAGGTGAATAGGCAGCCAACGAGCATAGTTTGTATTATTGTTGGAAAAGAAGTAGGGTATCAGCTCATGCAATGCCTGGCAGTAGAGGACAAAATTGGCCTCACGGAAGGACCTGATCAGTAGGAATATCACAAGTTCCATAGACAACACCATGTGCCAGAAGTGGAACTGTGGACTCTGCTGTCTTCGAAGGTCACACCACTCCTCAAACTCTAATGCCTGCTCATTGTTGTTTGCTTTCTCAGCACAGTAGTCAGTGTATGCTGTCCTCAGGAGTTTGTACAAACTAGAGGCTGTAACCTGGTGCATCTGCCGTGTCCTGGTTACACTTGCAGCTGACAGGAAGGATTCTGCAGTTCCAGATGAAGCAACTCCTGCCTCCACCAGAGCTCCTGTCCAACCACTGCCATGAAGAAGAGTACCAAGAGATGTCATTGCTGCCATCTCAATGTGCAGACCACCGAACATTACCAGATACTTGTCTTCGCCATACTGATCAGGCCACTGCCACTGCACCTGCTTTGCTACGGCATAGATTGGCTGATCAGCTGTGATTATGGGTATCTGGCCAGGGTTCAGAAAATCAGTGACATCCTGCACTTTCTGCATCACGTGTTTGATCGTAGCAACAGAATGAGCCTGATCACGCAGGAGAGGAAGCAATGAAGTTATGGTTACTTCAAATTCTGGGCTTCTCTTCATTGAAGCGTGATGAGCTGACCACGTCAGATTCACTGCATCATCTATTTCCTGGGTGACTATGACCTTGTCTAGCCACTGATACTCCAGTGCAAGCTGTGGCCCCAAGATATCTGTGGGTGGCTTTGGTATTGCAGTGTTTGGTGGCACAGGGTTCTTTGTTTGAAAGGAAGCTGGTGAGATGTTTGTGAATGTGTCCGGCAATTCAGGCACCGACCTCACATTCTCAGGTGCAAACTTTAGTTGCTGTCTTTCCTGTCCAGTGTTCTCCTTGGTGGGGTGCTGAAATATGGAGATGCTAGTTCCATGGAAGGAGGTAGTGGCAGTAGTTGCAGATGGGTTGTGGTCGATGTTGTCCATCACTGCAGTGGTGAACAACCCTTTTCGCAGTACTGGGGGACAGACCACACCCTCCTCCACATATTTGCTAACTGTGGCATCTCCTAACTGTGCAGAAACCTCCAGTACTCTGTCATAAGAGATACTGAGGCCATACTGATGTAGCATTTCAACCAGGTTTCTCTTCCTGGTTTTGGAGTCCCATGTAGACTGGGAATGGTGTTTCTCTGTCTTTGGAATGTCTATGAGTTGTTGCTCCCTCTTTGTATCGGGAGTAGCAGTTGAACTGCATGAGCTGTGCAATGGCCTGGTCTGACTTTGATGCTCCAAATCGTAACTGTGACTTGATGTCAGCCCCATGCTCAACCATCCCTACAAACTGGAGCAGGAGAGGAGGCACAGAATTTCGTACACACAAGCCTCAGAAAATGTGCCATCAAACCGTGACTGATGATCAAGTATAGACTTTCTGAGAATATTTGCTGCTTTAGCAATGATAACTGCCTCTGAAAGATCAGATGATTGAGCAAGTGCTTTTCCCACATCCTTTTGAAATGCAAGTAATACATCTCTGCCAGATTTATGAGCCTCAAGTTCTGGAATTTCTGCCAGAAGTTTGTCTTTGAGTCTCGTGGAATTTACACTTGGTGACTCTACACCTAATTGTTCCAGACGTTGTTGGTAGAGGTGGCAATATCTGCCAGCCGAAATGTGACTGGATCATCTGAACAAGGTTGTTTTCAACAATGTATGTCATCAGTTCTGACAGAACTAGTGGATACACATCTGATTCTGACTCAGTGCTACCTTGGTCTTTCTCAAGGCTCCTCAGGTAGGACCTTTTTCTGTTGTAGAGGGCACAAAGACAGGCATGGTGATACTTAAACTCCTGTGCAATGACATCCCCACCAGTCAACTTAGCAAGGAGCTTGCCATCACTAAGTATCTCTGCACATTCACGCAATTTCAAGTCAAGGCCCTTAGTACTAGCCTGTCTGAGATCAGATGCAGGTGCCACTTTCTCAGAAAATGCAAACTTCATTGTCATGACTGGTTCGGCGCAGTTTTGCGACTAGTCTCAGTGTTGCTGGTCTGGTCATTGGATTGTCGCTTTCTTGCACGGTCAGTTTAGTGTTGTTAAACAACAAGCGACAGTTCACATGGTATTTTGCTGCATTTTTTCCTGAGAGTGGCCTCTATGCCATCACCTTCATCCAGCCTTGCTGGATCCATTATCAGTGGCATTTCATTAATTTCACTGAACATGGGAATGTTCCTTGCCAGCATTGTGTACCCATCATGGTCTAGGACATGATGACTTGGAGGTGATGTCAAGTGCTCATCTCTTTTGTCCTTCTGACAAAGACAACACAAACTCCAGTTTGTTTTTCTACTGCTCAATATTGGATTGGCATCACATTCTGCCATGATTTCACTTTTGATTAAGGCCGAGGGGTTATCCTTTTACCACCTTAAACAAAAGCACACATTCCTGTATGGGATTCAACTAGGTTCGGTCTCCTAC
>NC_089741.1:70103523-70123523 GCF_040412425.1 Macrobrachium rosenbergii
TCCCATCTCCCTTCCAAAGCACACAATAAAGGTTAATTTAGCTGTGTCCTTCCTTCCATTTCCTCCTTCCCCTCCCCTTCCCTCTTCCCTCCCCCTTCTGGAGACATGATCAAGTGTTAATTTAGCTGTGACCTTACCTCCCACTCCCCGTTCCCCTTCCGGAGCATGAGATCAAATGTTAATTTAGCTATGTCCTATTCTTTCCTCTCCGATCCCCTCCCCTTCCCTCTTCCATCCCCTTCCCGTCGCCCTCCCCTAGAGCATATGATCAAGTGTTAAATTAGCTGTGTCCTCCCCCTTCCTTTCTCTCTTCCCTAACTCTTCCATCCCCCTCCGCTTTCCCCTCCTCTCCCTTCCCCTTCTGGAGCCTGCGATCACAAATTAATTTAGCTGTGTTTTCCTCCTCCTTTTCCCTCTTCCAACCCTCCTCCCGTCCCCTTCCCCTCCCCCATGCGAAGCACATGATCAATGTTAATTTTGCTGTGTCCTCCCAGTCCTCACTCTTTCATTCTCCTCCACTTCCACATCCCTCGTCCTTTCCCTCCATTTCTCCTTCCCCTACCCCTGCCCGTATCCCCCCATCCTCTCCCCTCTCCATGCCCGTATCCGTCCCCCTTACCCTTCCCCCTCCCCCATCCCCTCCACTCCCCCTTCCGGAGCACACGATTAAGTGTTAATTTAGCTGTTTCCTTCCCCTACCCTTCCCTCTTCCCCTCCCTTCCCCATACCCTCATAAATCGGTTACAATTTCTGTCAAAACCAAAAGTTAAAAAAAATAAACATGTTTTTATCAAAATGCACTAAAAAGTAAAAAAAAAAGAAATTTTTTGAGAGACACCAGGATTTTTCTTATAATTACTAATGTCTACAAAAATAAAAGCGGGGGCCCCAGACATGGAAGGAAACGCTACAAGAAAACATTTTTTTCCTTGTAGCATTTCCTTTCTGTGTGTCTCAAAAGTTATTTTTACTTTTTAGTGCATTTTAATAAAAGCATGTTTTATTTTTCTTATGTACATAACAGTAATGTGATTAGATCATAAGTTAATCAATGTAATGCCGCAGATTTTCCTATAGTATTTTGCAAAGAACTGAAGGTTTGGTTACATTGCTTAGTAAAGATAAGATAGCTTTTTAAAAATAATATTATTTAAAGTAATATCTTTTTACGAAATATATTTCGCAGAAGCAAATCACTAATCAAATAAAGTGAACAAGTTTTTATGTTTAATCAAGTATACTTTTTGCTTGTCGACAAAATGAAACTAAAATAACTTAATATGTCTTCATTACAAACAAGATTGTTTGATCAGACAGTAATGTAAATATACACGGTGAATTAACTAGAAATTTTGAAATCAATGTTGTATTGGAAAAGGGCACGTGATTATAGATTTTATCATTCATCGAGGCTACAAAGTGAATTACTGGAATAACTTGGCAAGAATGAAGCTAATTTGCCGGGAATAACCATTCGCCATTACTTTCCTGTAAATGAGGCGCCTAATGTCATTAATTCTAACCACCCAACCACTTAAAACATAAGAAATAAATCTGTTCATAATGAACAGAAAATAACCAGAATCCGCATTGTTAATTGGGCACTTAACCTCTGTCTAAACGCTGGAAATGTCTAAACAAATTTCTGGATTACCTGCCCTATTAGGCAATAATCTGTCTTGATTGACAGATTTTTTAATCCTTACGAAATTATTGGGATAAAATCAATACTGTAACTTCAGTATCTATTGGCAATATACTTCTCTGATGCTATTTTGTTTAAGTTACTTAAGTAAGTAAGTATAGCTTAGTTTTACCAGACCACTGAGCTGATTAACAGCTCTAGGGCTGGCCCTGAAGGATTAGACTTTTTTTTACGTGGCTAAGAACCAACTGGTTACTTAGCAACGACTTACAGCTTATTGTGGAATCCGAACCACATTATAGCGAGAAATGAATTTCTATCACCAGAAACAAATTCCTCTAACTCTTCATCAGCCGGGCGGCGGGAATCGAACTCCGGCCCATCGAATGACGGTCTGAAGCTCAACCAACTCGGCCAACAAAGGGCTAGTTAAGTTACTTAAACATAGCAATTGAAATCTATTAGTAATTATGTTAAAAATAATAAAAAAATTTAAATTTATATTCAAAATTACACAAAAATAAAGGAAGATTTTAGATATAACAGTTTTTTTAACAGTTCAGTGATGTTATTAATATATTAATTGAAACACCAGAACTTAGCTGGTTGTGACTGGGATAATACGCAATTAAACAACTGAGATTTGGCTTGCCGCTTAGTTGGGAAACAACGAAAGTACAGTGAAGAGGATCACTGAACCATCAGACCTTACCTCACAAACCTTAGCCTACAGTTCTTGGGGGTTGCCCCAGGTCCCTCAGTGTGAGAATTGCTAATGCATCCTCCAGTATATTTTGCATCTTCCAGTCTTGGGTGGTCTGGGATGCAGCTTAGATATTTGTCGAGCTTATTCTTAAACACATCTACGCTCACTCCTGATATGTTCCTTAAATGAGCTGGTAACGCATTGAATAGACGCTGCATTATCGATGCTGGTGCATAGTGGATTAATGTCCTGTGTGCTTTCCTTAGTTTTCCTGGTGTAGTTTTGGGCATTATTAATCTACCTCTGCTTGCTCTTTCTGATATTTTTAGCTTCATGATGTTTTCGGTAATTCCTTCTAACTGTTTCCATGCCTGTATTATCATGTGGCGCTCTCTTCTTCTTTCGAGACTATGTAATTTTAAGAATTGTAGTCTTTCCCAGTAGTCAAGGTCCCTAACTTCTTCTATCTTAGCTGTAAAGGACCTTTGTACACTCTCTATTTGTGCAATATCCTTTTGGTAGTGTGGGTACCATATCACATTGCAGTATTCAAGTGGACTATGTACATACGTTTTATAAAGCATAATCATGTGTTCGGCTTTTCTTGCCAATAGAATTGCTATTTGATCATTGCATAACATATTCCTATTCAACAACTCACCAAGGTCTTTAACTGCTTCCTTATTTGTGATTGTCTCGTTATTTCTCTACTTATTCTTGCATCATCGGCGAAACTTCACACTACCGAGTCCTTAACATTACTATGTATGTCTGCAATTATAATAACAAACAACAATGCAGCTAACACCGTACCTTGTAGTACACCGGATATTACCTTAGCTTTATCTGATTTCTCATCGTTTGCAATCACCATCTGTTTTTTGTTTTGCAAAAATTCTTTTATCCATCTTCCTACTTTTGTCCACAATATTATGTTTTCTCATTTTTTTCGTGAATATATTATGGTCTACCTTGTCAAAAACTTTGCAAAGTCTAGGTAAACCACATTTGTATCTTTTTCATTTATCATATTTTTATATATGTTTTCTTTTATACTCACAGGCCTATAATTACTTGCCTCTAGTCTTGATCCACTAATTTATGTTCATCATAAATCTTACCTGTATCTACACTTTGTCTTAATAATATTGCGAGCGGTTTTGCAATAGAATGAACTACTTTCTTTAACAAAATGGCAGGGGCACCGTCTGGTCCGGCTGCTGATCCATTTTTAATTTCATTAATAGCCTGCACAATATCGGCTTCATTAATATCTATGTCCGATAAATATTCACTATTTTCATCTCTTATTTCTGTATCATTATCTTCATTATCAATTCTAGGTGTAAATTCTCTCATATCTTTCTGCTAATATGTTGCATATTTCCTTTTTGTCATTCGTTAATCTCTCTTCATTTCCTAGAGGGCCTATTTCTACTCTTTTATTCATTTTTCGGCATATGAGTAAAATATTTTGGGGTTTTGCTTGATATTTTGTAGGGTCTTTTCTTCTAAGTCCCATTTTTTATTTTCTTTTGATTGTGTAATCTTTTTTTCTGCATTTTTCTATCTTACTTTTTAGTTCCATCACTTTCCATGCATTCTTTTCTTCTGCAAGACATTTTTTCCACTTCTGATTTCCTGGAACAAGATCCTTCTGCCTCTTGGTATGCATGACTGATGTTTACTTTTCTTCTTTAGTATATATTAATCCACTATTTTCTCTAATATTTTATATAATAATATATCCGTATTTGCCTGTATATTATCACTTATGAATAAGTTTTCCCAGTCTTTTGTTTAATTCTTCATTTATTTCTGACCATTTTATATTCGTACTATAGAGATTGTATTTTCCATATCCTTCCCACTTTTTCATCTCTTGCTTATCTTTGTTTTCACTTGTTTTGGAATGGACTGTTAATTCTATGACATTAAGGTCTGAAATACTCGTATTATACACTATTATTTCTTTAACATAGTTCACCTCGTTCACAAATGCTAAGTTTAAAATATTATCCTTTCTTGCTGGCAGATGATTTATTTGCTGAATGTTAGGTTCTAGTAGCATATCTAACAGCTTTTCAAATTGCCTCTTATCCTCTGTGCTACTATTACTCTCTTTTTTATATGTATAAATACAACCACAATCTCCTATTCGTTCTTTCCAATCTATTAAAGGAAAGTTAAAGTCTCCGGATAAATCATCCAATTTGTCTATTATCATGTCAAACTCTTTAGTATTAGGGGGGTCTGTATATTACGATGTTCACTAATTTTTCAGATTCAAATTCTATGGCTATTAATTCACATTGTGTTACTATATTTCTCACAGATTTTTCCTTGATTTACAACTCTCCCATATATCATAGTTCACCCTTGATTTCTATTTTTTTCTATCTGATTTATAAGTTTGGAAACCCCTTTATCTGATCATCATTACCAGTCTCTTAGGAATACCAGGTTTCACTTATTGGGTTAGTTCTTCTAAGAACTCTCTTTTTCTTTTTGAGTTACTCAAAACTAAACCGTGCGCAATCATCACTATGATGGTTTGCGTGTTATCCCCATTATCTAATATAGGTAATAATAAGGATTTTCCCATGTCTCTTTCCTGTTCTGATATGTTGTTCTTTTCTTCATTTCCAGAAATTTGGACATTAAAAATCAAACTTTTCCAATATATTTGATCTTCCATCTTCATATTTATTCATTTTGTGTTTGTATCTGCATTTATCTCTGTATCTACACCATCCCCTGACATCATAGATATATTGCTTGTTCCTTGCACTGTACCTAGGTGCTGATGCCTCATATCGCAATGCTGACATTTCATAACATGGCGGTGGCTTGCTTTTTTCCTTCATCTCATGTTCTTTGTTCCTTTCCTTATTTGCTTCAGTTTTACTTTGATTTTTAATATGTATTTGACTTTGATTTTTGTTCTTCATGGCTACAGGATGCATATATCTACATTTTTTGGCGAACCTATGTCCTTTTCCTTCTCTCAAGTTTTTGCATATTTCTGTATGTGGAGAGCTGCATTCATCCTCATAGCCGTCTAGATATGCACATTTGCCATAAATTTCATAATTGTGACATATCTTAGGATGCTTGTAGTAACATCTTTCACCAAATCTGCATTTCCATCTTTTCAAAAGAGTGTAGACTGTGTCTTTCTTTTCTTTTTTTTTCTTGCTCTTTCCCATCAGTACGAAGACCCGGGCGCAACCTCTTTGGGATTTTATTTTGGGTTATCATGTCATAATTTATTTTCTCGTATGTATAAGTTTCTCTGGATCCATACTCTTATCCTGTTCTTTGTTGTCATTATTTTTTTTTTTATCTCTTCAATCTTATTTTCTTCTTCTTTTCCATTTTCCTCTTCTTCTTCCTCTTCCTCATCTTGTTCATCCTTTACTATTTGCACATTAAGTCTTGATTTAATAAGATTGTCTATCCATACTAGACATGTTGAGCAAAATATTCTTGTTTTTATTTTGCTGGACTTCTGCATATGTAGGATGAGTAGGTACACTGCATGCATAGCATTTCCTGATCTGAGAGGTATAAGTTGATACCGACTCTGTTGCACATATGCTTGTCGAATTCAGGTTTTTGTACTTGCTATCGAAATCAACCCATCCCCACCATGACATATCGTTAATAGGTTTGTTAACCAAGTATGAATTTTGCACACGGATATTTTTTTTTTTTTTTTTACAGAAAGAAACATGTTACAAACTCAATATTATTAAACTGTCTCTGGAAATTTGGTGAGATACTTTGAGTCTTCATTACAAAGTTTCACTGACTGTGGGATTTGCTTTTGTGATTAGACACAAGGAAAAAGCGATGATATTTTACATTGGTTAGAAGTAAACCATAAGGATATTAAAAAAAAAAACTAGTATTCCCGAGCAACATTCATTTGTAGTAAATAATTTAGCATTTTACAAACAAATGTTCATTCGTCAGATGTCTCGACCAGATCTCTCTCTGGGACGTCTGAAAGCGTCTTCTTATATATAAGACTCAGGGGTTCTTGATGTCCCTCCATTTTGCGACGATTGTAATGTGCCCGTGACTGTAAGACATTTACCGGTCGAATATCCCATCCTCTGGAATTTGAAACATAGGTTCCTGTCCTGGGAGCGTTACAGAAAAGGTAATTTTATCCTAGCTACAACTCTCGGTTAGAATTGCAATATAGAGCAGTTATATATCTTTATGGGAATGGGGGGGGGGCCTCAACTAAATTTAGATTATACATATAAAGTTAATGTAAGTATTGATAATATATTCAAACAAATATGATTACATACATATATATTTTTAGATATTTTAATATGAAATTCTTTTCAAACTCATTCATTTATTTGTAGTTTTTCATTAAATTTATTACGACGTCAATAACCTAGAAGCTATGAAGCCAGTTTTAGTAGACATAATCAATCAATTTTTTAATATCTCCATCCCATACGGTTATCTACAAACTTTTTCCATCTATTTTCTCCTATACAACAAAAAACTCTAAACCTCTTCGCGGATATTGAAGAGTATAGCTCAATTATTTACGTTTTCAGGTGTTGTGATATTCTCAGACATAATGTTGCTGTGCTTGCTGAAATTACTACGGCTGTCGGTTGCGACAAATCATGAAAAAGTACTTCTCCCTTACTCCTGTTTAGCTTTCCTCTTATAACCCTTACTGTCTCCATATATAGATATAAACACCATGTATATATATATATATATATATATATATATATATATATATATATATATATATATATGTGTGTGTGTGTGTGTGTGTAAGTATATATATAACACTATATATATATATATATATATATATATATATATATATATATATATATATATATATATATATATAAAACAAAAAACGAAATAAGTAAAAGAATTAACATAACATTTAGTTTTATATTCGCTTTAAAATTGCAAATATTCATTTAACTTCTAATATTCTGAGAGCAAAATTAAGTATGCAAGGTAGCAGTGACTCACTGTGAAACAAGATAACTAGTATAAAATTCCTTACAAGACAAAAAGCTCCTGAAACACTCAGTTACGACACTTAAGACACGGGAATGTGTATGTGTGTGTGTATAGTGTATGTACAGTATGTATATATATATATATATATATATATATATATATATATATATATATATATATAAATATATATATATATATATATATATATATATATATATATATATATATATATATATATATATATATATATATATATATATATATATATTTATATATATATATAATGGGGAGTAACTGAGTTTATGAAAATATTTAGGGAAATTAAAGAAAAGGTCATTCTGAGCAGAAAGTGTTCTACAAACATATGCATGTTGAGGATTTGTTTTTTCGGTGTGGTGAATTGTTAAAATAACCATTTATCATCATTAACGCTGCTCTCGGCTAAGTGAGATGGCTTCCGGTATGTCGGAGTAGTCAAGGATTTGGGGGAAAGGGTTAATAGAGAGCATTAGGTAATTGGATTGCTAGTCTTTTAATTATGATTCTTTTTTGCAGGTTATTGAAAAATGTAACATTACAGTCCCTTAAACTTATAAATCACCTGTGAACAGACTTCATATAATCTAATTTTAATAATTAGCTTTAAGTGTCAGAAAAGCAGAGTAAATGCTGTTTGGCAACATTTAGTTGTGATTGTTGAATCCTAACGCACTCTATCCTGCTGCTTCATCACATAATTGTTGAATCAGGAGTCAGGACAAGGCCAACGCCTAAGTGAATGGGTGATAGTGACAGTAGTCACGATGACGAGGGAATGCAGGTAGGGAGGAGACTGCTCTTTGAATAATGTCAGCTTTTCACCTCCTTCGATTACTGCAGAAATAGGCTACCTTTGACGAGAATGAAAGAAAAAACGGGAATTTTCAATAATGTTCCCATTCTTTTTAATCTGACGGAGGCAAAAGCGTTTTTATAGATGCGTTGTTTCCTTTGACTTGTAGCATGCATTTTTCCCCTTTGTTAATTATCTAGATAATATATTTGATTTGGAGGATTTTATTCACATCGGCCGAATGGCCAGTTTCATTATTTTTTTTTTTAACGGTGGAAATCAAAGTCGTTTAATATAGAAACTGAATTGATGCAAAACCGATAAATAAACATCATATCTGCATATTCCAAGTTACTGGAGCGGTAATGTATTGCCTCCAGTTACTATATTTTAGAAATTCACATCACCGGCAAACGAAGTCTTAAAATGCATACGTTTATAGAACATTATCCGCTGAGAATGGCCTTTTATTCCATTTCCCAAAATATTTGTATAAACTCGTATTACAATTCTGTGTATATATATATATATATATATATATATATATATATATATATATATATATATATATATATATATATATATATATATATATATATATATATATATATATAATGTGTTTGTGTGTATGTATCAACCACATCTGATATCGCACAGACCTCAAACAGCATAATCTCAGAATTATCTTCGATAAACATTTTGTATTTCCTCACTATAGGATAATGTGATTTTATAAACAGTTGCTTATGCGAATATTCATTTTATATGTTTACTTCATCAGTTTTGGTTGCACTATCTCAATTTGAAACAAAAAAACTAACAATTTGCCTGAGAACTTAAACAATTTACATCCCAAATGGAGGCAATTCCTCTTCAACCCTCCGAAGCAACTGTCTTGTCACTGATACATTTAACTTGGATTAATTCTTTCCCTTCCTGAAGTTCTCTCCTTTCTCTGTCTATTTGTGTGTTTGTAACTCTGTTCTTGATGTTGAAAAAAAAAAAATAGATTGAGTTACTTTCAATGAAATGAGCTTCTTTGAATTTCTTGTTGTGCTGCAATTCTTAGGGACTATATTTTATAAATCACGTTAAAGTTGTAAGTAAAACAAATTATACGGTTATTGCAACAAAAAATATTCATGCTAGTGGCCATTTTTAGTGATGATGCATTTTCTCTATTAGCAGTTTTGACGGAGGAAATTGTTGAAGTAACGATTGCAATATGATAAAAAGTTAAATTAGGTTTCAAATTTCAAATCTATTAGGGTAAGAGGTACAGGTAGTTACAAATAAAATGAAAACAAAATATTTCTTTGTTCACCTTAATGTCGAAGGCAATTGTTGTTTTCTTTGAAATATATATATATATATATATATATATATATATATATATATATATATATATATATATATATATATATATATATATATATATATATATATATATATATATATATATTATATATATATATACATCACATACATACATACATATATATATATATATATATATATATATATATAATATATATATATATATATATATATATATATATATATATATATATATATATATATATATATATATATATATATATATATATATATATATATATATATATAATATATATATATATAAGTTTTTATGATGAAACTGATATCAAATTATTTTTTACGCATGTTGAATCATTCCACAGTTCCTCTACCTTCAAATAATTAATAACTCCTTGATTATTCGAAGAAGGCAATTGTGGAATCGTGTAATGCAACCTTTATTATATAAACTCAAACCATGAAAATTACATGGGACATGTAGCACAAGGGGTCATGGAATGGTCAGGTGTCATAGCAGCAATGTTTAGAAAACAATATTCGTAAAACAAGATGAAGCCATTTGCCAAGCAACATTACCCTAAACTCTGAGCCATATCTCTCGTGAAACAAAAGTGAAAACTTGGAATTAATTATGCTAGTTTCTGTCAACCGTTTTTTTTTTGCATGTATATAAATGTGCATATTATACAGGTATTAAATTCTTACGGGTCTTTAAAATTAACTGTCAATTGGCGCCATGTACTTGTATTTCTTGGCAGTTTTATAAGTATAATGAGAGTCAATGTCAGTTAATATTTATATTTAAAAAAAATAACTCCTTTACATATATTTGCATTCCTTGTGGATTTTCGAAGTTGATAGGTACATATTCGACAGTTTCTATTTCTCATTGTTTTTCCGAGAGCTATGATATGCCCGCACGTTTTTTTTATAATTTTCTTGCTGTTTTCTAAATAAAATTTTCGTATTTTTACATTTTCATGGCAATATATATCTTTTTAAAGAATAAAATATAGATTATGTCATATTCATATTCTTAACTTTACCATAGTATTTCGAGTTTATAACGATTTTGAGTAATAAATACTACGGTACCGCTGTAGGCCCCCCACCCGGGCCCTCCAGGAAAACGCCACCGGAAACGTCAAACGAAGACCTCTGACACGTGGTCGCCAGAAACACAGACCAGGGACAAGCTGCAGAAACAAAGTTTATTGTGTATTCTCAGCAGATACAGTCGCCTATGCATAAAAACACAATGGTGTACAATTGTATAAACATTTCAGCTTTCAATGTATCATATTGTCTTCCTTGGCTTATGCTAGGAAATAGTTAGTCTTTTTCATGTGTGAGAAAACACACTTTCTCCCAGTTGTATGCCCCTCTTGTTCTCAATTTAATCTTAATTTTCAGCTTGCAATTATTAATGACATGTCCAGAGTTTAGATTAATAAATTAGTATGTACCTAGTTGCTGGATATCACCCGCCTTGCTGCCTCTACACTGGTGACCCTGAAGATGACTGACATCACCAACTCCACCAGCATCAGCCCATCCAGTGACAACGCTGCAGCAGCAAGCATCATCCTACCGCCCTTCACAACCTTCAACCCAGAGGCCTTGTTCTTCGGAGTGAAGACCATCTTCATGTCTAAGATCTCATCCTCATCCCTCAAGGCTGACGCCATCCTTGAGTTCCTGCCAGACAACGTCTTCAAGCAAATCGCAGAATGACTGGCTGACCACAGACCACCGTCACCTATGAAGTGCTGAGGGACCAACTAACGTTGTCTTACAGCATGCCGCCTGCCCTCAAAGCTAGGAAGTTCCTAGAAAATGTAGGGACTGCAATAGGAGACCAGCGGCTGTCCCCCTTCCACAAGCAGCTGCAGTGGCTAGTGGTGATCCCTGCCACATGGTACCAAAAGCTGAAGGCACATGGTGACCATGTGGTGACTACCGAAAACTTAACATTAAAACAGTACCTGAGAGGTACCCACCGCCAAACATCGCTGACATTACAAACTGGATGGAGGGCACTAAAATACTCACGAAGACTGAACTGATAAAGGGATATTTCCAAGTCCCAGCGGTGAAGGAGGACATAGAAAATATGGTCATCATCACCCCTTTGGGCACATACACATTCAGCAATAGCTGCTTGGTCCTTTGGAATGCAGGCTCGACCTTCCAATGTCTGATGGAGGAAATCGAGGGTGACCTACCCTGCTATGTCGTCTGCGTTGACGACATTCTGATACTCAGCCCCAACCTCGAACAACACATAAAAGACGTCAGATGGGTCCTACAAATACTCAAAGAAAATGGACTCATAGTCCGGGAGGACAAATGAAAATGGGCAAAACCAACAGTAGAATTCCTGGGTCACAAAATCAGCCCTGACGGTGTCAAGCCCCTACCGGCAAAGGCCAAAGCAATCACCAACTTCCCAAAACCGACAGCAATCAAAGTAGTTCAGGAATTCACGGGCGTGATCAAGTATTACCACTGGTTCATTCCCAGCCTTACTGAAATAATGAGTCTTATATATGATTGCTTGAAAAGAAAACCTAAAAATTTTTGTTGGTCTGAAAAACAAGATAAAACTTGCATTTGAGCCAAAAAAGCAATCACCCACAATGACACACTAATCTTTCCTTTACCCCATAGCTCCCTCACCCTAATGACAGATGCGAGTAACATGGCGATGGGCGCTGTACTTGAGCAGGACACAGACAATGGTTGTTGGTCACTGGCATTCTTCAGTAAGAAACTATCGTCAGCAGAACAGAAATACTCCATGTTTCAACCGAGAGTTGCTGACAGTCCACAGAGCCATCCGCCACTTCCGACACATGCTAGAAGGACGATAGTTTGTGGTGCAGACGGACCGCCAACTCCTGGTCCACACAAGTTCTATAAACTTCAACAGTCACTGATGACCTGACTATTTGTTCACAGATATAAAAACGAAATCCTTATAAATGTAATAGGCCTATATTTGAACAAATATACCGCCTTGAATTTTTTGTTCAGTATTTACCAAGGTACCTCCCTAACTTCTATCTTTGGACTGCAATGATAAATTTGTACATGAATAATAAATTAGAATCAATTTCCTTTAGGTATACTGAGGCAAACTGATCTGAATAAATGAATGATTGAAATTGATCTAACTTGACTGATAAAACATTATTGACTTTTAACTCGAAAGCCAGCTCTTGGGAAAGTATTTACCTAGATTCAGGAAATAAAATTATTTTTTTCAAGTAACTGTACCGTAAAACATTCCTGGGTATTTCTCTGTATTGATCATGAAAAAGGAAAAGAAACTGATAGCTACGATTAAGCAAAATGTAAAGCGTTGATATTTCTTCCTCTCTTTATTCTTAAACACAAAAGGAATTTTAAAATAGATATAATGCATAAAAGTCTCCCACTTACGATGTAGGTTGTATTAAGATATTCAAACCGCAACATTCTTTTGTAGTTATGAGCTGTCCTTGTATTTATACAAATTCCTATTTAGCCTTCTTTAGGAAACCCATTCCCGTTCTTCGTGAATGAACTCATCAAGCCCCTTCATTACCTTTCATATCCTTCTACTAATTAGAGAATGACTCTCCCCCAACCTCATCTCATTTTGCGAAGCATTTTTGACCTCGCAATGGTCTC
This sequence comes from Macrobrachium rosenbergii, assembly GCF_040412425.1. Lineage (NCBI taxonomy): Eukaryota > Metazoa > Arthropoda > Malacostraca > Decapoda > Palaemonidae > Macrobrachium > Macrobrachium rosenbergii. The sequence goes on from NC_089741.1 coordinate 70,116,739, forward strand.
TTTTTAAACTTCACTCTCAGTCCTTCCTTCAGGTAATTAGGAGCGTTAAAGCTAATGGTGTGAGACCACCCCGCCCATAAGCTTGTGATAAACTCATTAACTATGAAAAACACAGATTTATTTTTTCAAAAAAAAATAAAAAAATTATATATATATATATATATATATATATATATATATATATATATATATATATATATATATATATATATATATATATATATATATATATATATATATATATATATATATTCAGAGAGGCAGACACTTTGCTATCCGTGTAGACATCCCGGGATTTATATGTAATCAACGGATAGGTTTGTTTAAAAAGCAAATGGATGTTACAGACTAAATACACACACAAAACAAAGCCACTACAACACCTTCTAAAAACATAACAAACATCTCACACGTCTCGAACGCTCGCCATACCCGCGCAATAACTTCGCTGCTGGGAAGAAAGAGCGTTGGGTCTGGTATGATACATGAACATACGTACCGGGGTTCTAAGCGATGTCAGGCAGGCAGCCGATCGAGACCACAGGTCTACCCCAAAGCCAATCAAAAAGTCCTTCAAAAGAAGGCATCGTGCTTACCCCATACAAAAATGGGAATAAAGGCACGTTAAAAAGAAAGAATATATATATATATATATATATATATATATATATATATATATATATATATATATATATATATATATATATATATACATATACATATAAAAGAGAGCTTCATCAGTATCAAAGAATGCGTTATAATAATATTTGTTTCTCTTAGCGATATGATAATTCCTGACACAGGGTGTAGCCCCAGTCGCCACTGCCACATTCATAATGTTAAAATGTGGATCAGCCTCATGAGCAGAAAATTTCCACAATATTAATCGTTAATGAATTTACGCTTTCAGAAAGCCCATCAGTGACGTTTCAGACTCCTCAACTCACACTTTGTAATTTCCCTGTATCTTGTACACGATCTCTCGTTTCCTAGCTGTTACAGCCTTTCCTTTCCTCTAACTTAAATTTCATCTATTCAGCACCTTTAGGGTTTTCTCCTTTCCGTTTTACATATAATAATCTAAATAATAAACTCATTTTTATCAACCTATCGTCTTTTAATAATGCCATCCATGGTGCCATTTCTACGCATCTCTGTATCTGTCAATATTAAAATCTTTTTATGTGACACATGCTCTGCAAATAATTCGTCTCACCAACTTCAAGTTCTTTTGTTTTTGATAGCATTCAACATCACACATACCAGATTTGGATCATGCACCCTCCAGGTCTCTTCGCAATCTTTTGAACACACCTCGGTCATTCTCTCATTATCCCATCATCTGTTATATATACTCTCCAATACTACTTATACGAATGAAATGTTTCGTTCTTCCTCCCTCCAGTGTAACTTTCATTGCTATGTTCCCATGATTTCCACTTATATTTTTAACCTTAATGGATCATAATTATTCTTGAATTTCTACACTTGTGAATACTTCAGTTCTGCCTCAGATTTCTCTCCACTATTCCCGATCAGTAAAATGTACACTTACTTATTATGCCGTTTCTATGACTTCAGGCATCACTCCACCCATAAATATATTGAACAACTAAGGAAACATGTAAAAGCCATATCTCAAACCCACTTTTTACCAAACCAATTATTGTCCCATCTACATATTTTAAAAACACACTTCCCGTTCATCACAAAACCTGTGAATTACACTGACCAACTTATCATGCCATGCGTGCCAAACATCCTAACACCCTCCACATTGTTTATCTGAATAGACTCTAATGAAAGCTTTTTCAAAGGTCCTGGTATGTGGGGGCTTGCTTTACTCCTTTAAGTTCAAGCTTCTCACATAATTGGTTCATAAGACACAACTTTTCCTTTTCTAAACTCGCCAATCCTTCTACCCTCTTCCCTACGTATTCAATCAGTGTCATTTTTTAAATACCATCCTTGGTATAAACAAATAATAACCTCTCCCTATAACTGTCTCCTCGATCACGTTAACCCATGTGCGGAAGAGCAATTATTATTTCTTATATGTACTAGCGCGTCTTGTAACAAGATAGAAAATAAGATAAGCATAAATGAAAATAAATATATGAAACAGTATTTAGATTAACCTCTACCATTTGATTAAGAAACAGTGAAAATAAAAAAAAGTTCCATCAGGCTATGAACCTTTGTTTCTTTTTATGTTGAGTTAGGTTAACTGATATTCCTAAGAGTAAAACTAAGATAGTCTGGAACGTTGATTATGAACGATGATTCGACAAATGTAAAGAGGTGAATTTTAATGGGTCCTTTTCATGCTGGCATCAGCACCTTACTAGCATTTATGGTATTACTTGCAGTATTTTTGTTCAGGAGCCTCAAACGACAATTTTATATATAATCAAATCTGGATCAGGTCCAAGATGTTTTTATTACTGCTTCATTATTTGTAATTGTCACGAATGTTTCTTTTCATAAAATCGTAAGTTCTAACTGCCCTGAATCATGCAGTGAGCGCTGGCAACTAAAACAATCCTGTAATTGTATTTATTGAGGAAAACGTAAATCACACAGAGCTTACAATATCTAATAGTTATTTGAAGCTGCACTTACCCCTTGGATAATAACATAATCCTTTTACATTTCAAATGTATTAAATACAGGTAGACGGACTAATAATAATATTGTAATAAACTTAATGAGTGAAGGACAATAAATATCAAACTTCAGATATTAATTAGTCCTCCTAGTTTTCAACAGAATGTTTTAATTGAAAAAAAAATTATCACAAATCATTAATTTAAAACTCAGTTCTATTGATGTACAATTCCAATCGCAAAATACCAAAGCATAAAATCATTCGATATGAGGAAGTGATAAGAAATTTCCTTGGTGAATCCGCATTATATCTTTACAACGCGGGGATTTCTACATTCATTCTAGAAATAATATATTATTGGTAAGAGCTTTTAAGAATATTATATTTCAAACACAGTTACATCAGTGATCAAAAATTTTTTTTTTTATTTTATATTTTAGTTACTTTTTTGGCATGTTAACCATAAGATGCAGTCAGACAATTTTTGAGTGCTATAGGTTACATCTAATACTCCATAATATAATTTATTATCAGAATATGAAAGTTTATATTTTGTAGAGTCGCATTTGAAAGTGATATTTTCTTCATAGATTATTTTATAATAATAATAATAATAACATACACATAATACATAATAATAATAATAACACACTAATAAGAATAATAATAATAATAATATCATTATCATTATTCTGAGTGAATGAAACTTTCTTGGTGACTTTTTCATTTAAAACGGAATATAAATAAAACCCCGATCACCAATAACCTCTACAATTAACCAAATTAACTTGAAAAAAAAAAACGGTAAAGATGACTAACTCTCTTTTTTGGATAGAAAAATCCTAATCCTTAAGATGGCTTGGAAACAAAACAGCTATTACGTTACGCCAAAGAATATAAATTTCTTAAAACACACGTGATCGGTAACATCAAACGATACAAGCTATTCCGCTTGTCAAAATAAAGGTGCCAGAAGAGACAGTGATACCTAAATGACATGGCGTGTGACCAGTGTTTTGTTGTATCTTTTCGTCTTTGATAAATCTTTTCGTTCACGTAAGAGTGCGTGTGGGCTTGTCAAAAAATGCAGGTTGATCATTTTAAATTTGATTTCTGTCGCTGTAGGTCACGCCACTTTTATTGATATTTTGTGCTCACACTGAAAGAGAAAAATTGTAAAGTTTATTTAATGTATATTTTTTATCAAATTAACTTGTGCTAATGACTATGTAAGTTGGCAGTTTGTACTGATGTATCACTATAAGAAACTCTGGCAAGTTTTCAGAGAACTAAGAAAAACACTGAATACCCGAGTCAAACAATTATACATCGAAATTTGTGTACACGTTATCCATTAAGATCCATGGAAGAATGTAGGAATGTAGCTCACAAATGGCACATTCAGCATCATGCAGCACTTTATATATATATATATATATATATATATATATATATATATATATATATATATATATATATATATATATATATATATATATATATATATATATATATATATATATATATATATATATATATATATATATATATGAACGTTTAAAGGATGGTTAATCAAAAATAAATAAAATGAACACAATAAAATAAAAATAAAAATTTCAAGTCACAAAATGGAAGGTACAAAGGCACGATAAATACACTACTATGGGATTCAGAGCTGATGAAACACGGTTTTTCGGCAGCAACTTTTTATCAATGCATCGGATAAAAGTGAAAGTTGGCATATGTATACTTTCTAAGCCTACTTAATTTTTGCAAGTATTATTTAGTATATAAGTTCGGTAGTTTTGATATTTATAGAGTAAAATGAAATCGCCGATGCCGGAACCGAGAAAATCAAAGACAATGATCTTAAAAGAATTCGTGATGTAAACATAATATGACGTCATGAGCCTCCGCACATCCAAAAAGTAGGAAGTGAATGGATATGCTTAGACAGTCTAGGCTTCAACAAATTCGATAATGGCCAGCAGGATATGGAATTAAACACTGTGGCTGCAAGACTGCATTTAGCTACAGTCTTGCTACTTTCATACAAGAGAGAAGATCCTTGGTAAGACGACGCATAGCGTGAATAGGCAATTATTTCTATAGTGGGTACTAGTTACTTGGCAACATTCATCTCTTTGCTGCAGCAATAGAAGCTCATAGTGTCGGTAGAAACCTGAGTAAAAACAAAATGTATTGTCTTTTTGTATTCCTGTTCTGAATAGTTTTAGCACTAACAATGAGTTATAGACTGGGTTTATTATGTGATGAATTTATACACCAATTATTTGTAAAAAGCAGAAAACAGTACGAATAGCAAGAAAATGGAAGAATTCCAGGCTAACAACAGTCCCAACAACTGCAGTTGGAGTTGCTCCCAACAACTGCAGTTGGGGATAAACTTCCACAAAATAGTAATATAATAATAATAGCAGGAGAATGATATATCAAAGGGAAGACAAATCCTGCTCATTATGGCCTATGATGGGTACTAACAGGGCCAAGCTGACAAGGTCTACCCAATTGGATGGAGTCACCTCCACCTGGGACATAGGCAATGATCTGATTACCTGCTCATTACAGAATTCATTTGAGGGAAGTGACATAGACCTTGGCCTTATCTTTCTCTTGGCCTTGGGTACCTAATATCAATTAGTGTCATCAGCAGTAATAGAGCCACATTGAAGAGACGTTTTCCCCCCTATGTAAACGCGCTCTCACTGTGGGTGGAGCCTCATGACGTCATAAGTTAATGTCACTTATTGTGTTCAAAACCCTTACCTGCGATTTTGATGGCTCTGCATGGGAAACACACTGCACCTTCTGATAAAGTACTTAGAACGTTTGAACTTAGAAGTTACAATATATACACTTGGACAATCCTCACTGCCAACTTTCACATTCACATTCCTGAACGCAGAACTTTCGCGGAAATGTGTTTTATTTCTATCGAATCGACTGTTAAAATGTTATAAACTTCTCGAGCGAATAAAACAGAAAACATCAGGCGAGTAAAGGTGAACACGTGTGTGTTTAATTGAGATGTAATTAGGTATGGTGAAGATTTTTCTGTACTTTACTAACTTAAGTAGGATGATATATATGTGTATATGCCGATCTATAGTTTTTCCTGCATAAGAAAATGAGAATGAAACGAGAATAAGAAAGTAAATATCTTACATCAAGAAAGTTGATCTATTGTTTTCACTCTGGGGAGTTTTTAGATTCAGTATATATATCCTTATATTATGAACGTTTTGCTTGACCTCTATGTATATATCAGATATACATGAATGTGGTCATGAAACAAAACTCTGTTTTGTGATGTCTACTTCCATGACAAGACTTATCTAATATATGATATATGCACGTATATATTATATATGTGTTTATATGTAAAATATATGTGTATGTATGTATAATATATATATTGATCTGTTAAGAGCAGAACTTAAAAGCAGATGACATAGTAAACCAATTATTCCAACGTTTCTGATTCTCAGTAAAACCATTTATTCCAACGTTTCGTGATTCTCAATCACAGCTCCATATTTATACAATGTATAAATATTAAATAAAAATTAAATTTTTTAATTAAAAAGTACAAAGTGAACTAAGACTACAAAAGACAGGGACATAAAAGATTTTAGGTTGATGAGGAATGACATCGTATTTAAAAACACAGTTGTATACAGAAACAAAAGTTAAAGTAAACAACATATTTAAATACAGACAAACTTAGAAACACTGGAGACTGACCTGCTGTTCAGAGGCTAAGAACAAAATAATAATTTAATATTGTCATGAAGTGATCAAGCACCTGGTTATTACACAAATAATAAGACCAGAAAGTTACCTCACTTCGACCAGATACTTGAAACCTCATACAAAGATATGAAGACTGAATACTCTAAAGGTACAGTGATCCCGTAAAACTTACTTATCACTTGAGAAAATCAATCTAACTTTATCCAGTTATGGGAGGTAACAACTAATAAGCTCTAAACAGACTAGTGGAAAATGGGCATCACTTCAACAAACACTATAACCGTTTCCCTGGTTGTATTTCACCTAGATACAGATAATAATCTCAGAATAGGCACACAGAACAAATGTGTAACAAGCATTTGGCCGATAACTGTCAACTCATCACTGATAAGACAAGAGGCCC
>NC_089741.1:70128523-70143523 GCF_040412425.1 Macrobrachium rosenbergii
GTCAACTCGTCAGGCGGAGGAACTCTCACTGGCTAGAGTCAACAGTTGCTCAGAGGCGGGAGGCATAGGAGCCCTCGGGAAGAGAGCTGACGGCTGTTCAGTCGGCAGACGAACTCTCCCAGTGAGAGTCAGTGGCTGGCAAGATTTTCCCATCTTGTCAGGCAGAGGAACTTTCTCTGGGAGAGTCAACGTCTGTTTAGCGGGCAGGCGGACGAGCTCTCAGGGCAAGCGTCAACGTCTGGAAAGGTCCCTACCACTCCAGCAGGCTCACAAGGGTCAACTCGTCAGGCGGAGGAACTCTTACTGGCTAGAGTCAACAGTTGCTCAGAGGCGGGAGGCATAGGAGCCCTCGGGAAGAGAGCTGACGGCTGTTCAGTCGGCAGACGAACTCTCCCAGTGAGAGTCAGTGGCTGGCAAGATTTTCCCATCTTGTCAGGCAGAGGAACTTTCTCTGGGAGAGTCAACGTCTGTTTAGCGGGCAGGCGGACGAGCTCTCAGGGCAAGCGTCAACGTCTGGAAAGGTCCCTACCACTCCAGCAGGCTCACAAGGGTCAACTCGTCAGGCGGAGGAACTCTCACTGGCTAGAGTCAACAGTTGCTCAGAGGCGTAGGAGCCCTCGGGAAGAGAGCTGACGGCTGTTCAGTCGGCAGACGAACTCTCCCGGTGAGAGTCAGCGGCTGGCAAGATTTCCCCATCTTGTCAGGCGGAGGAACTTTCTCTGGGAGAGTCAACGTCTGTTTAGCGGGCAGGCGGACGAGCTCTCAGGGCAAGCGTCAACGTCTGGAAAGGTCCCTACCACTCCAGCAGGCTCACAGGGTCAATCAGGCTGAACTCTCTGCTGGCTAGAGTCAACAGTTGCTCAGAGGCGGGAGGCATAGGAGCCCTCGGGAAGAGAGCTGACTCTCCTGGTGAGACGAACTCTCCTGGTGAGAGTCAGCGGCTGGCAAGATTTCCCCCATCTTGTCAGGCGGAGGACTTTCTCTGGGAGAGTCAACGGCTGTTCGGCGGGCAGGCGGATGACCTCCCAGGGCAAGACTCAATGGCTGGCGAGGTCCCTACCACTCCAGCAGGCTCCAAGGGTCAATCAGGCGGAGGAACTCTCTACTGGCTCTAGAGTCAACAGTTGCTCAGAGGCGATAGGACGGGAAGAGAGCTGACGGCTGTTCAGTCCAGAGGAGAACTCTCCCAGTGAGAGGTGGCTGGCAAGATTCCCCATCTTGGGCAGAGGAACTTTCTCTGGGAGGTCAACGTCTGTTTAGGGGCAGGCGGAAGACTCTTCTAAAAGATCTCTGTCAAAGGGGGCAACAGTCCGGATAGGTGGACCACTCCAGCAGGCTTGCAAGAAGTCTTCTGGTGAGAGAACTCTCTGGTGAGAGTCGGCTGTGCAGAAAGAAGGCACTCAGTTCCTTCAAGTATGCTATGTCCCTTGATGAAGACTCTTCTAATAGAAGATCTCTGTCAAAGTGGGCAAATAGTCGGATATCTGGATCTATTCTTGCAGATGTCTTCCTTCTAGTAATTCTGCTAGAATAATCTAGAAGACCGGCTGTGCAGAAAGAAGGCACTCAGTTCCTTCAAGTATGCTATGTCCCTTGATGAAGACTCTTCTAATAGAAGATCTCTGTCAAAGCGGGCAAATAGTCGGATATCTGGATCTATTCTTGCAGATGTCTTCCTTCTGGTAATTCTGCTAGAATAATCTAGAAGACCGGCTGTGCAGGAAGAAAAACTCATTTCCTTCAACTGCAGGATCCTCAGACTCTCTCTCTAGATCTTCTCTTCCTTCTGTCTCTTTCTCTCTCTCTCTTCAGAAGTCTAATTCAGGCAATTTGGAGGATAATCAGAAGATCTCTGTCAAAGAAACTCAGGGCAAATAGTCGGATATCTGGATCTATTCTTGCAGATGTCTTCCTTCTGGTAATTCTGCTAGAATAATCTAGAAGACCGGCTCTGCAGAAAGAAAACTCACTTCCTTCAAGTATGCTATGTCCCTTGATGAAGACTCTTCTAATAGAAGATCTCTGTCAAAGCGGGCAAATAGTCGGATATCTGGATCTATTCTTGCAGATGTCTTCCTTCTGGTAATTCTGCTAAAATAATCTAGAAGACCGGCTGTGCAGAAAGAAGGAGTCTCATTTCAAGTATGCTATGTCCTTGATGAAGACTCTTTGATGAAGTATGCTATTCAAATAGAAGATATCTGGACCTATCCTTGCAGTATGCTCCCTCTCTCTCTCTCTCTCTCTCCTCTCTCTCTCTTCTTCTCTTCCTCTCTCTCTCTCTCTCTCTCTCTCTCTCTCTCCTTCTGTCTGTGCAGAGAGATAGGAGGAGGAGAAGTGACACAAGGCAGGAAGGGAGGTCCCACCCCTCCCTTTCAGTCCTTAGCTACTCCTCTCTCTCTCTCTCTCTCTCTCTCTCTCTCTCTCTCTCTCTCTCTCTCTCTCTCTCTCTCTCTCTCTCTCTCTGAAGAGAGTGAAGAGAGATAGGAAAGGAGAAGTGGCACAGGGCAGGAAGGAGGTCCCACCCCTCCTTTCAGTCCTTAGCTTCTCTCTCTCTCTCTCTCTCTCTCTCTCTCTCTCTCTCTCTCTCTTTCTCTCTGTGAAGAGAGATAGGAAGAGGAGAAGTGGCACAGGGCAGGAAGGGGAGGTCCTCTCTCTCTCTCTCTCTCTCTCTCTCTCTCTCTCTCTCTCTCTCTCTCTCTCTCTCTCTCTCTCTCTCTCTCTCTCTCTTCTTTCTTCCTCCTCTCTCTCTCTCTCTCTCCTTCTCTCTGTGAGAGAGATAGAAGAGAGAAAAAGGGCAGGAGGTCCACCCCTCCTTTCAGGGCACTCTCTCTCTCCTTCTCTGTGAAGAGAGATAGGAAAGGAGGTTCCACACCTCTCTTCAGTCCTTAGCAAACTCTCTCTCTCTCTCTCTCTCTCTCAGGAAGGAAGGAGGTTCCACACCTCTCTTCCAGTCCTTAGCAACTTTTCCTCTCTCTCTCTCTCAATATCTCTGTTGCCTGTCATCTCAAAAATACTCGAGAAAATAATTGCCATTCAACTGATGTCTTACCTTGACTCAAATAATTTACTAGTTAACGAGCAACATGGTTTTAGACCCAATCTTTCAACAGAAACTGCATTACTTACAGTTACCAATAAAATATATGAAAATATAGAAAATAAGAAATTATCTCTCCTGTTATTATTGGATCTATCCAAAGCGTTTGACAGCGTTAATCATCAGATTCTAATAAATAAATTAGCTAAAGTCAATGTCGACTCTTTTTGGTTCGAAAATTATGTGAGCAATCGCTTCCAATCTGTTCGTGTTGGATCAATCCTATCCTCTCCTGAGGAGATATCTTTTGGTGTACCCCAGGGGTCGATTTTGGGCCCATTGCTGTTTTTGATCTATATCAATGATCTACCACAACATATACGGGATGGACTTCTTGTTATTTATTCTGACTGAGGACTTGAAAAAGCTCGATGATTTGATAAAGAGAGCCGAAAATATATTGACTATTGCAAAATATTATTTTAATAGTAACGGCCTATTACTTAACGAAGGCAAGACCCAGGTCATTTTCTTTGGATCAAGACAGTATATCTCTCGCATCCCGGAGAACACGAACATAAAATTCAGTAATGTGACACTTGTTCCGTCACACACAGTTAAAAACCTGGGAGTTTTCATGGATTGTAGCATGACTTTTAATGCACATATTGACGAACTACGCAAAAAGGTAACTGGCATCCTGTTATATCTTAACAGAGTGAGTGATAGATTTGAGCCAGACTGTCGAGTCATGGTGGTACAGTCGTTGGTACTGAGTGTCCTGAACTACTGTTTGCGGGTCTGGGGTTCGACCAATAAAACCCAGTTGGAAAGGGTCAAGAAAATACAAAATTTTGCCGCAAAGGTCGCCGTTGGAGGTGCCCGAAAACATGACCATGTTACTCCAATATTTGAAAAACTGAATTGGCTGCGAATGGAGCAGAAGTACTTTTACGATATATGCCTCTTGATTTACAAAATCAGAATAAACTTCTGCCAGAATGGCTCTTTTCCTTGCCAACGGTAGGCCAGAATCGTACTGAGAACATTAACACGAGGCACCAGGATCACTTATCTGTTCCGAGAACCTTCACCGATACGGGAGCGAGACGTCTAGATGTGTGTGGTCCGTGTGTTCTGGAACCGTCTGCCTGCTGATATCAAGCAGCGCGAAACCATATCTTCTTTTAAATCTCATTTGATTGCACACTTACTCCAAAAATGAGAAACTCTTCATTTTTAACCTTAGGTTCTCATCACTGTCATAAGTTTTAGGAGCTTTAGAAGTATTCTCTCCTATACCGAATAAAAGTTGTGAAATTTTATCTTTGGTTGTAAACTCTGTTTACTTTATCTTTTATGAGAATTAGCTAATTTATTATTTTACTGATTTGAAAGTTTTCACTTGATTGTTTTTAAGGATCGTATCCATTTTATGCCTATATTATTGTATGTTGTTTATCTTACTGCATTTTTGTTGCATAGAGTTGAAAATTTTTATTGCATTTCCGTTTTTATTGATATCAGTGATATTGTGTTGCAATATGTCACCTGTATACTAGTTGCAGGTCCTGTGATAATGAATACTGTTTATTATGTAAAACTCTTTATAAAACTATGAATAGACCTGTGTTACTCAAGAAAGAGTAAAATTATGTAATAGCCATTTTTAATGGAATAAAGAATTTGACTTTGACTTTGACTTTGACTCTCTCTGTGAAGAGAGATAGGAAGAGGAGAAGTGGCACAGGGCAGGAAGGGAGGTCCCACCCCTCCCTTTCAGTCCTTAGCTACTTTCTCTCTCTCTCTCTCTCTCTCTCTCTCTCTCTCTCTCTCTCTCTCTCTCTCTCTCTCTCTCTCTCTCTCTCTCTCTCTCTCTCTTCTCTCTGTGAAGAGAGATAGGAAAAGGAGAAGTGGCACAGGGCAGGAAGGAGGTCCACCCCTCCCTTTCAGTCCTTAGCTACTTTTCTCTCTCTCTCTCTCTCTCTCTCTCTCTCTCTCTCTCTCTCTCTCTCTCTCTCTCTCTCTCTCTCTCTCTCCCCTTCTTTCTTCATTCCTCTGTCTCTCTCTCTCTCCTTCTCTCACAGGTAGTAGGGAGGAGGAGGTCCCACCCTCCCTTTCAGTCCTCCCTTTCTCTTCTCTCTCTCTCTCTTCTCTGTGAAGAGAGATAGGAAGAGGAGAAGTGGCACAGGGCAGGAAGTGAGGTCCCACCCCTCCCTTTCAGTCCTTAGCTACTTTCTCTCTCTCTCTCTCTCTCTCTCTCTCTCTCTCTCTCTCTCTCTCTCTCTCTCTCTCTCTTCTCTTCTCTCTGTCTCTTCTCTCTCTCCTCTCTCTGTGAAGAGAGATAGGAAGAGGAGAAGTGGCACAGGGCAGGAGGAAGGAGGTCCCACCCCTCCCTTTCAGTACTTAGCTACTTTTCTCTCTCTCTCTCTCTCTCTCTCTCTCTCTCTCTCTCTCTCTCTCTCTCTCTCTCTCTTCTCTCTCTCTCTCTCTCTCTCTCTCTCCTTCTCTCTGTGAAGAGAGATAGGAAGAGGAGAAATGGCACAGGGCAGGAAGGGAGGTCCCACCCCTCCCTTTCAGTCCTTAGCTACTTTTTCTCTCTCTCTCTCTCTCTCTCTCTCTCTCTCTCTCTCTCTCTCTCTCTCTCTCTCTCTCTCTCTCTCCTTCTTTATTCCTTCCTCTGTCTCTATGGCAAATGTGCATATCTAGATGGCTACGAAGAGGAATGCAGCGATCTACATCCAAAAATATGTAGAAACTGGAAAGAAGGAAATGGATGTAGGTTTAATAAGAAATGTAGGTACATGCATCCTGTAGCCATGAAAAACCAAAATCAAAATCAAATACATATAAAAAATCAAGGTAAAAATGAAACAAATAAAGAAAGGAACAAAGATCATGTGATGAAGGCAAAAAGCAAGCCAACAACACATTATGAAATGTCAGCACCACGATATGAGGCATCAGCACCTAGATATAGCACAAGGAACAAGCAATGTATCTATGATGCTAGGGGATGGTGCAGATATGGAGATAAATGCAGGTTTATGCACAAAATGAATAATTATGAAGCTGGAAGATCAAATATAATGGAAAAGTTGGATTTTTTAATGTACGAATTTCTGGAAATGAAAAAAAGATCAAGATATCAGAACAGGAAAGAGACATGGGAAAATCCTTATTATTACCCATATTAGATAATGGAGATAATACGCAAACCATCATAGTGATGAACGCGCAGGGTTTAGTTTCGAGTAACTCAAAAAGAAAGATAGAGTTCTTAGAAGAACTAACCCAAAATGAAAAAATAGAAATATTGAATATAAGTGAAACCTGGTATTCCTAAGAGACTGGTAATGATGACCAGATAAAGGGTTTCCAAACTTATAGATCAGATAGAGAAAATAGAAATCAATGGGGAACCGCAATATACGGGAGAGATGCCAATCAAGGAAAAATCTGTGAGAAATATAGTAACACAGAATGTGAATTAATAGCGGTAGAATTTGAATAAAAAATTAGTGAACATTGTAATATACAGACCCCCTAATACTAAAGAGTTTGACATAATAATTGACAAATTGGATGATATATGTAGAAATCACAAGGACTGGACTATACTCCTATCCGGAGACTTTAACCTTCCTTTTGTAGAATGGAAAGAACGAATAGGAGACTGTGGTTGTATTTATACATATAAAAAAGAGATCAATAGTAGTGCAGAAGATAAGAGGCAATTTGAAAAGCTATTAGATATGCTACTAGAACATAACATTCAGTAAATAAATCACCTGCCAACAAGAAAGGATAATATTTTAGAGCTAGTATTTGTGAATGAGGTGAACTATGTTAAAGAAATAATAGTGTATAACACGAGTATTTCGGACCATAATGTCATAGAACTAACAGTCCGTTCCAAAGCACATGAAAACAGAGAAAAGCAAGAGATGAAAAAATGGGAAGGATATGGAAAATACAATTTCTATAGTAAGAATATAAATTGGTCAAAAATAAATGAAGAATTAAAGAAAGAATGGGAAAACATATTTGTAAGTGATAATATACAGGTAATTACCGATATATTATATAAAATATTAGAGGAAATAGTGGAAAATATATACTGAAGAAAAAAGTAAACATCAGTCACGAATTCCAAGAGACAGAAGGATCTTGTTCCAGAAAATCAGAAAGTGGAAAAAAGGTCTTGCAAAAGAAAAGAATGCATGGAAAGTGATGGAACTAAAAAGTAAGATAGAAAATGCAGAACAAAAGATTATACAATCAAAAGAAAATGAAAAATGGAACCTAGAAGAAAAGACCCTACAAAATATCAAGCAAAACCCTAAAATTTTTTATTCATATGCAAAAAGGATGAATAAAATAAGAGTAGAAATAGGCCCTCTAAGAACTGAAGGGCGATTAACGATTGAAAAAAGGAAAAATGTAACATATTAGCAGAAAGATATAAGAGTGAATTTACACCTAGAATTGACAATGAAGATAATGATACAGAAATAAGAGATGAAAATATTGAATACTTATCGGATATAGATATTACAGAAGCCGATATTGTGCAGGCTATTAATGAAATTAAAATGGATCAGCAGCAGGACCAGATGGCGTACCTGCCATATTGTTAAAGAAAGTGGTTCATTCAATCGCAAAGCCGCTAGCAATATTATTAAGACAAAGTATAGATACAGGCAAGATTTATGATGAGCATAAATTATCATATATTACTCCTACTTTCAAAAGTGGTTCAAGACTAGAGGCAAGTAATTATAGGCCTGTGAGTCTGACATCTCATATTATGAAAGTTTATGAAGGGGTAATGAAAAAAATATAATGAAACATTTAATGAAAAATAGATTGTTCAATATAGGACAACATGGTTTTGTACCCGGAAAAAGTACACAAACCCAACTGTTAGTCCACCATGAAAGCATATATAAAAATATGATAAATGAAAAAGATACAGATGTGGTTTACCTAGACTTTGCAAAAGCTTTTGACAAGGTAGATCATAATATATTAGCAAAACAAATTAGAAAACATAACATTGTTGACAAAGTAGGAAGATGGATAAAAGAATTTTTGCAAAACAGAAAACAGATAGTGATTGCAAACGATGAGAAATCGGATGAAGCTACGGTAATATCCGGTGTACCACAAGGTACGGTGTTAGCTGCATTGCTGTTTGTGATTATGATTGCAGACATAGACAGTAATGTTAAGGACTCAGTAGTAAGAAGTTTCGTAGATGACACAAGAATAATTAGAGAAATTGCTTGTGATGAAGATAGGAACTCGCTACAAAGAGACCTAAACAAAATATATAAATGGGCAGAGATAAATAGGATGGTATTTAACTCTGATAAATTTGAATCAATGAACTATGGTGATAAAGTAGGAATGCTATATGCATATAAAGGACCTAATAATGAGACAATCACAGACAAGGAAGCAGTTAAAGACCTTGGTGTGATGTTGAACAGGAATATGTTATGCAATGATCAAATAGCAATTCTATTGGCAAAATGCAAAGCAAAAATGGGAATGTTGTTCCGGCACTTCAAAACAAGAAAAGCTGAACACATGATTATGCTTTATAAAACGTACGTACGTAGTCCACTTGAATATTGCAATATAATATGGTACCCACACTACCAAAAGGATATTGCACAAATAGAGAGTGTACAAAGGTCATTTACAGTTAGAATAGAAGAAGTTAAGGACCTTGACTACTGGGAAAGACTACAATTCTTAAATTTATATAGTCTTGAAAGGAGAAGAGAACGCTACTTGGTAATCCAAGCATGGAAACAGATAGAAGGAATTACCGAAAACATCATGGAGCTAAAAATATCAAAAAGAGCAAGCAGAGGTAGATTAATAGTGCCAAAAACTATACCAGAAAAACTAAGGAAAGCACACAGGACATTAATCCACCATGCCGGAAGATGCGTTAGCAAGGTCTGTAGACATCAGAGGTGCCTCACACTGAGAGACCTGGGGCAACATGAACGAACTGTAAGGTCTGTAAGGTAAGGTCTGGGCGAATAGGAAAAAAGGTAGATAGAGGACTGGTGCAGTTAAGAGTAGGAAAAAACTCTCTCTTCTAGATAGAGAACTGTCAACACCCCTGGGCGAATAGGAAAAAGGTAGATAGAGTACTGGATAATACCTCTGGGCGAGTAGGAAAAAGGTAGATAGAGTACTGGGAATGGTTTTGTAGTAGGAAAAAAAGGTAGATAAAGACTTAATACCCCAGGAATATGAAAAGGATATAAAAAGGTAGATAAATAAAAGGTAGATACTCTGGACCGAATAGGAAAAAAGGTAGATAGAGGATCTGGTATTACCCTGGAAAAAAATTAGAAAAGGATAAATTGTTGGTAGATGGGAAGGACTGGATAAAAGAATTTTGGGATAAGTACTGGTAAGAAGGCGATAGGAAAATGATAGAGTACTGGTAATATCCGTGGGCAAGTAGGAAAAAAAGGTAGATAGCTGACTCATTACCTCTTGTGAATAGGAAAAAGAGGACATAGAATACTGGTGGGGACTCTCAGTAATAAAAGGTAGATAGAGGACTGTTAATAAGTAGAGAAATTGAATAGGAAAAATGTAGATAGAGGACTGGTAATAGCCCTGGGCAAAATAGGAAAAAGGGATAGAGGACTGGTAATAGGGATGGGGCGAATAGGAAAAAGCACAAGAGGTCATTAATACCCTGGGCGAATAGGAAAAATGCAGATAGAGGACTGTAATAGCCCTGGAACGAATAGGAAAAAATGTAGATAGTGACTGGTAATACCCCTCTCTCGAATAGGAAAATGGTCCCAGATAGATACCAATCTCCCCTGAAGATGGAAAAAAGGTGTAGATGAGGATTGGTAATACCCTGGTAGAATAGGAAAAAAGGTAGATAGAGGACCGTAATAACCTGGGAAAACCTGAATGTAGGAAAAAAAGGTAGATAGAGGTCTGGTAATAGCCCTGGATGAATAGGAAAAAAGGTAGATAGAGGACTGTTAATACCCTGGGAATAGGAAAAAAGGTAGATAGTTGAAACTGGTAATACCCCTGGGCAAATAGGAATAAAAGGTAGATCTCTCTACTGGTAATACCCCTGGGAATGAAAGGAAAAAAGAGTAGAAAAATACTTTTAATACCCTGGGAGAATAGGAAAAAAGATAGATAGAGGACTGTTAATACCCCTGGGCAATAGGAAAAAAGGTAGATAGAGGACTGTAATACCCCTGGGCGAATAGGAAAAAAGATAGATAGAGACTGGTAATACCCTGGGTGAATAGGAAAAAGGTAGATAGTTGAAACT
Organism: Macrobrachium rosenbergii; assembly: GCF_040412425.1. Classification (NCBI taxonomy): domain Eukaryota; kingdom Metazoa; phylum Arthropoda; class Malacostraca; order Decapoda; family Palaemonidae; genus Macrobrachium; species Macrobrachium rosenbergii. The sequence goes on from NC_089741.1 coordinate 70,138,903, forward strand.
GGTGACCCCCTGGGCGAGTAGGAAAAAGGTAGATAGAGGACTTTACCCTGGGTGAATAGGAATAAAAAGTAGATAAGTACCTGGTAATAGCCCTGGGCAGAGTAGGAAAAAGGTAGATAGGACTGGTAAACCTGGTTTACCTGGGGAATAAATAAAAGATAGAGTACTGGTAATACTCCCCGAATAGGAAAAAAGGTAGATGATGACTGGTAATACCCTGGGCAAATATGGAATAAAAGGTGGATAGAGTACTGGTAATGGCAACTTGAGGAAAAAGGTAGATAGAGGACTGTTAATACCCCTTAAAAAAAAATTTTTAGATAGAGGACCAAAGAAATACCCCTGGGCAAATAGGGAAAAAGGCAGATAGAGGACTGGTAATACCCTGGATGAATAGAATAAAATTGGGTGAAGATAAATACCCCAGGAATGGGAAAAAAGGTAGATAGAAGACTGGTAATACCCCGGGCATTGGAATAAAAGGTAGATAGAGGAATGCGGATACCCTTCGAATTGGAATAAAAGGTAGATAGAGGAATGGTAAATACCCTGGGTTGATGGGAAAAAAGGTAGATAGAAGACTGGTAATAGCCCCATGAATAGGAATAAAAGGTAGATAGAGGACTAAATACCCTGGGCTAATGGCCGAAAAAAGGTAGATAGAGGACTGGTAATAGCCCTGGGCGAATAGGAATAAAAGGTAGATAGACTGGTAAATACCCTTGGGTGGTTAGGAATAAAAGTACCGGTAGCTTAATATATGCTCAAGGCTCATCTTTTATCTGCATTTGTGGCCGGTATCAAGCAACTGGACTCCCATTTTGAGGAATTGGTCCTAGTAAAGGGTGAACATCACACTGGCCAAATCAACCACGTCCTTGTCGATGCAGGACAGCTAAATCTTGAATTTGTTTGCAAACCCAAACTTACTGTTCTTTTCGTTTCCATTAACTTCATTAAAACATTCCTTTAAGAGTCATATTACCGTCCGGTAGCCATTACGTGTTCACCGATGCAAGAACAGGTCTGAACCGACATTTCCCAACTTCGGTGATCGAAAATTAGCTGTTTAGCGAATGTGCCGTTAACGGCCATTCTTTGCAGATCATTATCCAAATCACTAAAAAGAATTCGATTACCGGTCAGTCATCTGTAGACATGAAGCTGCTCCCTTATGCCGACGTTTTCAGCTGTATTTAATTTCAGCTCTACTTTTAGTTTAGAAAAAGCTCTTCTGGTTAGTCATGAATCACCGCTCTGCTTCCTCTGTGTTGTGAAATGTTTGCATCCACCGTCCAATCTTCAACTCCATGAATTGTAACGCAGCAGTTCCAGTAAATCAACGGACACATTCGCCTATGTTAACGAGAACCTCGACCGATCATCACAAGTCTGTGAGAAAGGTTTTGAACTTTTCAATCAACGTCTTTAATCGGAAACTTGCTGCGACTTACCGAGAAACCAAAACGTTTTCATTCTTACCTCAACCTCATAATTCAAATCAAGTAAAGCGTTAACTCCCCGTCGGATGAAATAACCCTCATTCACTCGCGATATGAATTTTTATTCATAAGTTACATGAGCGGATTTTTTTTTTTTTCAACGAAGAAAAAGTTCGTCCCGTAATTACATTCAGGGCAAGTAAACACGAGAATTAATGGTGCAATGTCAAGAGTGGTTGAGAGTAGGGCTGGCTTACAACAGGGGACGGTGTTTGCATTGCAAATTTATGCAATAATCATCTGGCGGAAATCGTTAGGGAAAATGTGGTGCTCTCACGCTCTTTCCAGTGGTCCTCGGGCCTCAGAGTGACCCATTGCCGGCCTCTTCTAACTCCTAGGAGTGAGGGACGCATTGATGCAATCCTTAGCCGAAATTGAAATTCCTGATGGGGACGTTGAAGAGGGAATTCTTTCAATTATTGCTCTCACTCTCAATCCTGTGGCCTCACAGGCCGCATTTTACCCATTGCCTCTCAGTGCAGACTGTTTTATGGGAGCTTATTGATGAAATTTAAACTTCTGACGAGAGTATATGAATTTTTTTAAATGTTATTTATTTATTTATTTATATAAATAGATAAATAAATATATAAATAAATGAATAAATAAATAAATAAATATAGTATATAGATAGAAATAATATATATATATATATATATATATATATATATATATATATATATATATATATATATATATGTGTGTGTGTGTGTGTGTGTGCGTGTGTATGTGTATGTTGAAACATTGATGAAATCGTTATACAAAATACACCGCTGACGGGACACTGAAAAATGGTTTATTTGCGCCGTTCCAGTATCGTGAGAATGAGAGGAACAGATTAATTGCCCAGAGTCATCCATACCCTTCCGAGGCATCATTTTTAGACGTCACATTACGATTTCCTGTCCTCTGGTAAATTTCATGGGAAATTGAAGGCAAACATCTCTTACGGAGGGTTGGGAATTTATACAGAGGACATCTTGGCAAAATAATTGAATAATTCAACTCTGTTGATATTATTCTTCCGTTCTAATTTTTCTTGTACGGAAGATGTATTTTCTTCTGCAATATAATTGTTTTATTAACTGTGTCTCTTGGTTACTGTTTCATCCAGAAGGCCGAGAGAGAGAGAGAGAGAGAGAGAGAGAGAGAGAGAGAGCTATAAATTATATTTTAGATTGATAAGTACGGAGTTATTGGTTTGTTGCAATGTAATCAGGTAAGGTTTAGAACCATATGTGCCCATCAAACATACCTATTTCGTAGTATAAGACCTTTGGGAATACTCCGTCACTCTGTGGAGGTACACGTTATTTGAATGTTCCATATCGCCTGACGGGAAATAACGCCATATATTCATATATTTATATCGAACACCTGGATAGATATGCATAATTATGTATATTTTTATATTCTCGTTTTTATAGGTAGTGAAACATGCTGACGAATTCCTGATAAAAAATGAACTAAGAATTGGCAATCATCTTTTGATTATATCAACTTAACCATTTTTTGAGCTTTCCTCTAAATTTATTGCTTGTTTATTGATAGTGTAAAGCTTCTTTTTGACAACACTTGCGTTGTTGCAGTTCATCAACGGAAGTTTTGCTCATATTTCACTACAGGCACATTCTTGGGTGAACCCCGCCCAACCCCAACCCCCTTCGATAGACGTTGTTTCTTAGCTTTTCTGTAGGTATTATTTTAGTTGTTGCTTCTTCTTCTAGTTGCAGAAGTGTTCCTTCTTATCTCGAGCGGCCCCTGGACACCCGACAGGGAAGCGCATCTTACATTTATTCTCTAAAATCAGCAGTAGTTCTTGTGACTTTTTAATTCCTTTTGTTCCGTGGTAAACCTCCTTCTTGTTTCTAATATATATATATATATATATATATATATATATATATATATATATATATATATATATATATATATATATATATATATATATATATATATATATATATATATATATATATATATATACATGCTGTTTTCTGGTGATCCGTGTCATTGGCGTGAGGCTGCTAGCTCAGTTGTTGTGTAGAGAGAGAGAGAGAGAGAGAATGGAAATTTAGTACTTTGAATATTGAATTCAATCCCCTAATGCACTATAAGGTATGTAATCAGTGGATGAGATAAAGATGATCCGCTTATTGGATTTCTTCGCTTTTTTTATATAAAATCTGATTAGAGAAGAGTAGAAATGTGACCAGTCACAAATATTGCTTATCTAGAATTTGGAAATTTTATAGAAATGAGTAGTAATGTGACCAATCTTGAATATTGCTTATCTAGAGTTTGGAAAGCTAGATGTCAAAATATCAAAATGTTCTTTATTTGAATATATTTTATTATTATTATTATTTATTATTATTATTATTATTATTATTATTATCATATATTTGCATATTTCAGCGTTTATGTCCGTACATTCATGCATACATTGTGTGGTAGATGTTTCTTGGCTTTTATGCAGTTGTCTGAAAGCTTTCTTTCTTCAGCTGAAAACGACAAGAAAGTTTTACACTCCATATTACTGTGTAAATTCTTTTAAGTCTGAATTAATGCACCCAGCTGTTTCGATGATACAATACGGTTTCATGAGTGAGTCAGGTCGGCAACGTGACCTCGTTCTGAGTACTCGGAATGCGGGTTCGATTTTTCCATTTGTGAATTTGAGAAGTTAAGAGGGCATTGTGGCTATTACTATTACATATATATCTGGTAAAAAGTGACCAGTAGATTCCATGTAGTAGTATAACATTTATCATAGTGCAAAGAAAAACTCACTGACAGTGTTTTGGAGGTGAAAAATAAAGGAAATCTGGATAGAAATCATGAACAGAAGATGCAAATTGGAGGCAGTAACAGGTAAAGATGAAGAAAGAGTAGACTAGTAAACTAGACATGAAAACGATCTGAGATGAGGAAAGGAGCAGTGTTGTTCATCATCATATAAAAAAACAAATAAAAAAAAAAAAAAAAAAAAAAATAGATTAAAGCCCGAAACAGAGAGTATGGCTAATATGCTACGAAAATGCGATAAAAGGAAATCCCTGTCAGTACGCAGGTAGGAAGAACAAACATTATTAAAATAGGAAAGTTTTTGAAACCAT
>NC_089741.1:70148523-70158523 GCF_040412425.1 Macrobrachium rosenbergii
TTTAAATATTTATTTTGTTTTAAACATTTAAGGTAGGCACAAGCAGATGTTGAAAATAGGATTATCATATTCTAAACACAAAGAGGGTAGTAATGTTAATGAGTTATCCAAACCTAAGTGCCATGACAAGGTTGTGTGGATCTGAGGTGGGTAGATCTGTTATGATGCAATGTCCCCTGGAGAGTCTATTGGGAATTTAGCCAAATGAGTTTAACAATGAACACGTGATCGCACCGGCACAAGGATAAGGGAGTCTCTAACGGTTGCCATGTAAATCAGTACTTAAGTTGTAGTATAGGGATAAATGGATGACTTCTCACACTCTCTCTGGGGCCACTGTCAATGGCTTGGAAATAATGTCGAAAACAGGAGGAGCTGGGCAGGACTCTTAAAAGAGGCTTTAGCTGTGGAGGAAGGAGTTGAAGTTTAAAGAAATGGGAAATATAAGGAGTTAAAGTGGAACAGAAAGGGGCTGGCTATTGACTGCCAGCTTGTACAAACCTTAATGACCATTGAGGGCGCCAAATCATCGTCTCGACTGTCCGTCGAAAGGTAGTTCAACCAGCACAGTGGAAAAAGGATATATACGTGCATTCCTATATATATATGGTATATATGCGCTTCATAAATGGCGTCTTGATATTTCAGACTTTTGTATACCCAATATATATGCCTGCAATATATATATATAACAAAAAAAAACATATAATATAAGTTTGTAGGACTAATATATATATATATATATATATATATATATCCTTCAGTAACATATATGAAAATATATTATTTCGAGGTAGAGCAGATTGGATATTAAGGACGTTTGCAGCTTTCTGATTGTATATGAATCATTGATGCTTGATATATATATATATATATATATATATATATATATATATATATATATATATATATATATATATATATATATATATATATATATATATATATATACTATATATATATATATATATATATATATATATATATATGTATATATATATATATATATATATATATATATATATATATATATATATATATATATATATATATATATATATATATATATATATATATATATATATATATATATATATATATATATATATATATATATATATATATATATATATATATATATATATATATATATATATATATATATATATATATATATATATATATATATATATATATATATATATATATATATGACTATTTATCACATCACCGTGATTCATATGCAATCGCTTCTAAACATCCTTTAATATCCAATTCACTCTACCTCGATATAATATTTTCATATATGTTACGAAGAGGATTTTAGGTGATAATAAGTCACCGTCGTGAGATCGAACCAGCGGCGGACGGGAATCAGATTCCCCGTCCGTCGCTGTGGCTATCCCAGAGTGACTGTGTTTTATTATCACCTAAGCTCCTAGCATATATTATCACTGTAGTCCCTGATTCCCGTCCGTCTGGTTCGATCACGCAGGACGGTGGACTTGTATCACTAAAAAATTCCCCTTCGGTAACATATATATTGTCACTGTAGTCCTGATTCCCCCGTCCGTCGCTGGTTCGATCCCACGGGACGGGTGGACTTATTATCACTAAAATTCCCCTTGGTAACATATATTGTCACTGTAGTCCTGATTCCCCGTCGTCGCTGGTTGATCCACAAGGACGGTGGATTATTATCACTAAAAATTCCCCTTCGGTAACATATATGAAAATATATTACTTCGGGAGGTAAGAGTGAATTGGATATTAAAGGACGTTTGTAGCTTTCTGATTATATATATATATATATATATATATATATATATATATATATATATATATATATATATATATATATATATATATATATATATATATATATATATATATATATATATATATATATATATATATATATATATATATATATATATATATATATATATATATATATATATATGTTTTTTACTGGACAATCTTGGTTTTGAGAATTGAACAAAGATTTCTGTGATTATTGTCACCCAAATTAAGTAAATTCTACGAAGACAAAGCGAGTTTGAATGGACGTCTTTATAGAGCACTTTACCGTAAGAGAGAAGTGGTTCCAACGAAGAAGGCGGCTTGTGGTTGACTCCCGATTCAGAAGGGCGAAGGCGTTGATTTTCCACGTGGTAGGATGTAGGGCCGCCGACGGCGCAGGCAACACGTGGGTGACTTCACGAAGCGCTAGGTAATGGAGTGGGTAACCCCCTCGTGTTAGGATCAGGCTGTTAGGATCAGGCCAGCAGCGAAGGGAACACGTCCTTGGCGGTCGAAGTGCACGAAGGTAAAAGTATACTTTCAGGGGCCACGTGGTTAGATGGAGAAGGGATGAGCTAAGGGCGTTGTTCAGCCAGAGGCATGGTGCTCCTCGCGGGCTTGGTGGTGAGTGTGTGCGTCTTATCTTTACACCATGTCGTCCAGTGAGAGTCTGAGAGTGGGCCCTTGTCTGTTCGTCATTTTATGCCATCTGCTAGGAGCAGGGGACACGTTCTCCGATAGGGACTTGAGTCACTTCAGCTGTGTCCGCGGCCTGGGGGGGGCGGTGGTTGCCTGGAAAGAGTTGGCCAGACAGATTCACTTTTGCCTCAAATAACGAATTATCTACTTAAAAGGAGTGGCCACAAAATCGATTTAATCCCTTGTATTCTGAACGTGATCCTCCACTGTCTAGCTGAGGCTGATGGATAGGTAGGCACTCATGTTGATAGACAGATATGTCTATCGATAGATCGGCAGACAGGAAACGAAAAGGGAACAATTTGCTAGTGAATTCTTGCTAATTATAATAGCTCCCCACACAAGATGGCGTACACACCTTCATCCGGGTGTGAACGTCGATTTAAGTAAGAAATGAAAGGAAAATGCTTTACGTTACTCTACATTCTGCCTTGCAATGACCTTTACTTTTAAAAGATTTATGAAACTCTGCGGCATTACTGGTAATGACCTACTGGAATAAATTACTCTAACAGGACATAAGGTAATTTTCAACACTTGCAAAAGCATAATTACTGTGGATTTGGTTACAAAGTGATAAATTTATTAAGTTACTCGATCAGTGTGAGTTAATTAGGATTATAAGGCCACGATATATGAGGCTGTTGCAAACAAATAAAAAATAAGGTTGATGTTAAAGAATTAGAATACATGTTTACTTAATTCTAGATATCCCCTAAATGCATGAGGTTAGTTTGCCTTTTAAGCAGCGTTGAAATGACGAAATACACTTGGGTTTAATTGACATCATGATTTACGTCGTTTGGTAGACCCGTGCCAGACTTGGCACCGAATCTCATGGCACTCTTATAACACTTATAATAAGCACCTGAAAAGATGTAGTCAAAGGGAGGTAAAATTATTTCAGCTTAAGACTTATTTAATCATTTTAAGGGTTAGCCATTTTTACTCTACGATGGGGACTTTACGTTAGACTTTTAGGAGAAGCAAGCAAAGGAAAGAGGTGGGGGGGGGATGAAGTTCCTGATATTACAAGAAGGCAAGGGGACGTGCCTCTGCCTTCTGGATAGCGGGCCATGCCCCTTGTATTACAAAGGTGGCACTGACTTTATAGGTGCCTTATGGCACTCATCTACATGCATGAGGTATAAAAGAATAACAAAAGAATAAATGGCAGACACAAATTAAATATTAATGGTTGTAACCAGATGTTGATCAAGTATGCTAAAATTATATTCCTTAGCCTACAGTGAACAGTTATGATCATTCTTGGCCCAAGACGGCCGCGAAGGTAACCAGAGGGCGCGACCCCTCTGGCAGGATCATTTTGCCAGAATCTGCAATAATGGCACTGTGCCAAGTTGGCACTTATGTACTAATAACTAATGGCGATGGCATATCGTATTTTTAAATGCCTCATGCTGCGATAGGCATGAAGGTGGAGTCATAGGGTTTATAGTGTTGGCATATCTGTCAATGGCACTCTGCATGGGCAGAAGTGATCAAGGTAAAATGAGGGCCTGGGTAAGGCAAAAATAAATGTGATTGATAATCAAAAGTAGGGAAATGAAATTTTTGAGGAACAATGAAGGACATAGTTATAAGAGGAAAAAAAATAGTGGAGGACCCTGACATCCTCTTCTGGATGGAGTTGCCAAAGTCTTCGTAGGAAAAAGGGATGGCACTGTGCCAGGTTGGCACGGGTGCCAGGAGAGCTTGGGAGCTCTCTTGAAGCTACCTGGAATTATCAACGCCCGTGGTATTTTCCCCACGGACCCTTCTAACTTTGATGGTTTGTTTTGGCCGGGGAATCGGTGGGACTGAGCCCGGAGAAGGTATTGGAGTTCCACCTGTGTCGGCTTCCATGACGGCTGATGCAGGGGCCTTCTTTGCAAGCTCTATCACGATCCATAACAGTTCCTTGAGTTCATCGGCCATTTGAAACACGGCATAATCATTACTCACTGCTGTCTGGAGGACTGAGACAGAGAGGAAGCGGTCGGGGGCGGGGAGTTGGCGTGAGGCTCCCAGGTAGGAATGACCGGCTCAGGAGCAGGTTGTGAGGCCGCTGCACCTTTAGGTGAGAGCTTCCGCTGTGGTCGGCAGGATCCGTCTCGCCACCCGGCACTGGTAGCGGAGCCAAGCCGGGAGAGAGGGGGTCCTTACTGGGGATCTCAGAATGGAGATCGGGGCATGCTCTGGCGCTGGCACTAAGGCAGGCCAGGCACTAATATTTGCTTTGGAATTTGCTCATCGTCTGTGACGGACGAAGCTTGGCAGGGCTCAGTGCATACAAGTGGCACTGGCAGAGACTTGGAATCGATTTTGGAATCTCCTGGAGGGAGATCTGATTTGGGCCCTGGCACTGGCATTGATTGAGGTAACTTAAATGGGGACCGGAAGTCCTGTCCCAGGAGGATGTCATAACCTCCGGGTAGATAGCTTGCTACTGCAAGGTTGCAAATTTTAGATTTATGAGGTCTTGTGACCCCCAATTGAACAGTAGGGAGTATCATTTTAAATTCATTGATACCCTCAGTTGTGACGAGTTTGCATCGGTTAATGATAGCTCCATAGGGAACTTTGTCTTTCCTTATGAGGGAAATTTGTGTGCCAGAGTCATCAAATGCCTTGACCTGGCGTGCAGGGTAGCTACCTCGAGGAGGTGCCACATATATGGGACCCTCGGCTGGAGGGCCTAAGGACTCGGGATTCGTAACTGCCAGGGCGACAGCAGGAGTACTGGACTTGTTATTTCTAGGGCATTTTGCCCATGAGGGAGAGTGGCCATAAACCTTGCATGCTGTGCAAAAGGTTTGGCTGAAATCTCTTCGCACTGGCCCTGTGGAGGGTGCAGGTGACTTATTAGTTGGTTTTCCGGGAGAATGAGTCGCTGCTGGATTATTTTGTCATTGCTCTTTGGAATGCCTGATCTTCCTACAGAACCCGCATACAACGGGTTTCTGTGATTGTCCATTCTTCAGCGGAGGGGCACCCAAAAGGAAAGCGGGTGGACAAATTCTGCGCTGCAGGGAGCTCTCCTGGGGGTGATGAATATCCCAGGAATCAGCAACGCGACAGCATTCCACCAACGTCGTAGGCTCCTTCTCCCCTATGTGCTTGGCAAGGGCAGGAGGTGCGTAGAGCAAGAAATGCTCTATTTGCATTTGCTCTATGGAGTCGGCAAGGGTCTTGGCTCCCACGGACTCGAACCACTTCGCATGGGCGCGCTCTGACTCGTAGGCCCAATCTGTCCAAGTTTGGCCGACTTCCTTGACTTGCCCTCTCCAGCGTCTCCTCCAGCATTCAGGGGCTATCTCGTACGCCTTGGTAATGGTTTGGCGCATGACGTCCCAGTCCTCTTGGTCGGCCGCAGGTAGGGCGTTGTAGGCAATCAGTGCCTTCCCACTGAGGAATTTAGTTAATACCAGGGAGAGTTTGGCGGGGGAGAGGGTGCAACATTCCAGGACCTTCTTGGTTCTGTCGAGCCATACTTCCGGTTCAGCTTCGGTCCACTTGGGCATAAATGAGTGGGCCTGGCTGAGGGCGCTCATCCCCGAGGCGGGAGCCGGGGGGGAGTGAAACGTTGTGCCAGCATCTGGAGTTCATGGGCAAGCTTCTTCTCATTCTCTACTCTTTCTGCCTCCTTTTCTTTTCTTTCTGCCTCCTCTCTTCTCTCTAGGGCCTCCCTTTCTAATCTCGCTGCCTCCCTTTCGACCTCCTTTTCCTTCCTTTCGGCCTCCTTGTCTTTTCTTTCTGCCTCCTCTCTTTTCTCTAGGGCCTCCCTTTCAGCCTCCCTTTCTGCCTGTATCGCGTCCATCCTCTCCTGTACCCAGTCTTTTAGTTCTTTCCCGGAAAGGTCCGAGTTCCTTCCCGGAGGACATGAAGAACTTGAAATCCTCACTCTGCTGAGATCTTGCTGACATTTTGGGTGGGGTGGACTCAAGTAATTCAGTTATTCTTTACATGTATGCTGTTTCATCAAAATTAATAAGAGACATGGTTTGTTAATTGTGTGACATATTGCTGGAGTATAAACTTTTACTTCATAACAGTCGAGTTAAACAAATCAACACCCAGGGCTATATAGTAAATTCAATCCCTGGGATAGCCTCTGTACATCAGCGCATATTTGCTTTTGCTTTGACTCATGTTACATGTAGCACTGTCAATTGTATCACCCGTGCTTAACCTATTTGTATAATTTTCAAAAATTATTCCATTAAGTGCTTTAGGGGACTGAGTGGATGCTCGAACCATTTCTTAAGAAGAAAGAATGGAACCACTTTATACCTCTACATAACAGAAGGAAATGGGTGTATGTAACTTGCATGAGTGGGCAACACTTAAGTCTTCCTCCCTTTGCATGAAAGGAAGCTTAACCTCAAGCCTTGCATTCGAAACACAAGCAGCAACTGCACATTTAAGTGCAAATCAAAGTCATCCCCTTACATGGCAAGAGGAAGCAGCATTACCAGGGCCTAGGAACTAGTCACCCATGAGTGCCAACCAAAGGGATTCCCCTTCACAGTGCCACTGAATCTGGTGCACTGCCAATGAATAACCAACCTGAAGTGTCTTAGCTGTTTCTCGAACATGCACTCTGCTTTGCGAGGAATGCCATTTCCCTTTCGCACAATTTGTTGTACATCCTTTTAGTGTTGTTCTTCAGAACATACCAGCACTCCAGTGCCACCAAGAAAAGTCCTGTATTAATACAGAAACTGCCCCTGTGCAATAAGACACAGAGTGCCAACAATAGCATGCCCACCCTTATGGAGTGCTGGTATGTTCTGAAGAACAACACTAAAATGATGTACAACAAATTGTGCAAAAGGGAAATGGCACTCCTCACAAAGCAGAGTGCATGTTCGAGAAACAGCTAAGACACTTCAGGTGGGTTATTCATTGGCAGTGCACCAGATTCAGTGGCACTGTGAAGGGGAATCCCTTTGGTTGGCACTCATGGGTGACTAGTTCCTAGGCCCTGGTAATGCTGCTTCCTCTCACCATGTAAGGGGAAGACTTTGATTTGCACTTAAATGTGCAGTTGCTGCTTGTGTTTCGAATGAAAGGCTTGAGGTTGAGCTTCCTTTCATGCAAAGGGAGGAAGACTTACAGTAAGTGTTGCCCACTCATGCAAGTTACACCCATTTCCTTCTGTTATGTAGAGGTATAAAGAGGTTCCATTCTTTCTTCTTAAGAAACGGTTCGAGCATCCACTCAGTCGCCTAAAGCACTTAATGGAATAGTTTGTGAAAATTATACAAGTGGTTTAAGCACGGGTGCATACAATTGACAGTGCTACATGTAACATGGGTCAAAGCAAAAGCAAATATGCGCTGATGAACAGAGGCTATCCCAGGGATTGAATTTACTTTATAGCCTTGGGTGTTGATTTGTTTAACTCGACTGTTATAAAGTAATAGTTTATACGCCAGCAATATTTCACACAATTAACAAACCATGTCTCTTATTAATTTTGATGAAGCAGCATACATGTAAAGAATAACTGAATTTTTTTTTCTCTCTCTCTCCCGACTGAGAAGCATATGTAGTATAAGGATGACTCATTACCTTTATCTAAATTAAATGGACTCCGCTCTCAGTGACTGAAATAAAAATATGTGTCTTGGTTCTGTTACTCTAATTAAGATGTAAAATATTTTCAACGTATTGCGTGATATTTACGCTATGTACGCATATGAAAAACTGAAAAGGCACTCATTGGTGTAGTAGATAAATGACAGTGACTGAAAATGACAACTTCAAGGTTGTGAGAGCTAGTGTGTTGTGAACAAAGCGACACATGGCTATGTTTACTAATAATCTATGTTCAAGATGGCCACTCATGACATCACACAAACAACCAGCCAAGATGGCGAACTCCCAGAATGCTTTGAGGGTGACAAAAGAAAACATATTTTTTTTCTGATGGAATGAGTTATGCATATGTGTAGACGTAAATTACTTTCTTAAAACACCAATAATACTTTATGCTGATACAAAATTCGAATATAAAAGCTGGGATGGAGGAAGTGAGCGAATCCAAGGTGTCTCCAGTCTATTTTCATAACGGGAACTGAAGTTGCCAGACGTGTTATTCCTATGTTGTATGGACTTACAAAATTGTCCCTTTTCCCACCTGAGAGAAGCTGTGAACACTTACTCGCATGTCACATGCACTAAGCTAAACTAGCTAGAAATTCAGCATTCATACATTACTCACTGGCATGCGAGGTGGCCAGGTAAATCCTAACTTGATAACTCGATGCTCTGACTAAACTCAGGAACATTCCCAGGCTGGAATTTTTGAATAACTTCGCTGCTATCTGCTTTTCATTCTCACTTTCAATTTATTTACTATGCTAATTTAGATAACCACTCATTAACACCTCCCTACATGACACAGTTATAATAACATAACACAGATATTTTCCTTACCTGTTACCTCTTCCTCGTTTCTGTCCAACCTTTAAATGTGCCTTTTGAGTTATTGCTTTGCAAAAAATTTTATTCTAGTTTCTATGTTCGTCTCAACTCTATAGGCTAGCTAGCTGAAGCTCTTATGCTATTTTTTACAGAGAAACTGGCAAGGTCGTCACTGTTACATATCTGGCTCAGTTGGGTTATGAAATGAATATTGATTTTTAATTTGGACTTAAGAGCCATTTACCAAATATGTAATAAGAAATGCAATACACAAGATAACTCACCTTATCAATAATTCTAAACTAAAAAGGAAGTTCACCATGAAAGTCCTTAGTTGCATTAAATTACTTTATTTCACACAGTTAATGCATGGGAAATAAATCATGACTGGTGTGCAACCCAGCAAGGCAAATGCATCAATAAATATAAAACAAAATTCACGTTTAACTAACTTTCAGAAAGAATGGTAATTTTTACACAGTAGAAATGCAAACGGTAGCCCTTGGCTTGAGAATACAGTTTTTCTATCTTGTAATCAGTTGCAGAAGTAGGTGGGTTTCAGGTAGCAAGGTTGAATTAATTACCCTTCTAGGGCAACTTCTCACAGGAAGGTTTGGTGGCAGAAACACGAGGGGACGAGGTAACACGTCTCTGGAAATAGATTTATTCCAGGTAAGGGTTCATGAATAAAGGATTCTCTCACTTGCAATAATCTAGTGCTATGAAGGGATGATTAACTCTATGTCACTGTATGCAAAGGATTATTTCATCATATGGGGAACATACATAATAGTCGCTAATAGATATCAACAAGAAATTTACTTTGGGAGATGAAATATGGGAGAGAGGAAATGAAAGTGCACTTTTGCAAAATAACTAGATGATCCACTGCGTCTTCAGTTAACAAAGGAAGGGACTGCTTGTAGTCTGAGTTGCTTGTGACTAAAACATACCAGTCGTTGGCAGAGTGCTGAGATAGATACTGCCCGAGGGTCGGGACTTAGTAACACAGACGTCTAACCTGTTTGGTGACTGAGCTTGAACTCCCTTCTCTCACCTGCTTCTT
>NC_089741.1:70161023-70163523 GCF_040412425.1 Macrobrachium rosenbergii
TGATTAATGTTGTTAATTGAAGGTGATTCTACAGTAGTCTACTAAAAAGGTTTAGAAGTTACAAGCAATGCATTTCCATAACTGTGTCCGAAGTGCACAATGCTTTGATGACTCTCTTAGGGACTGAAAAGGTGAGTATTTGCTTCTTCAAGGTTTACATTGGAAGCACCTATTGGAATTCTTATTAATTTTACACATTACTTTCAGTGGGATATTACCGGAAGCTCTGGTTATCTATGCATCTGGTTTTATTACCATCGTTTTTATATCTATAATGATTATTATTTTGTGTGTAATTTTACATGAAGGAAGAGGTCAACGAAACATTACTTTAAAATTTTGAAACATGAAACTTATATAAAGTAAGGATTTACGTTTATAATGACGTAAAATATCCATGTATTCTCCATTTTCAACAAGAACGGAAGAATTGTTATTTGCTTGCGGAAGATCACTGTTACCATTGTCTGTTTGTGCTTGCAAAATAATATTATAAATTAACTTTAACAAAATTATTTTGTAAATTTTTTCCTTTTTAAATAATGAATAATAAACCAGTTCTTGGACTTCAGCACACATGGTTTATAACCTTCAGTGTTTCTTGGTCCCTGCATTTCATGTTCCTATTCGATTGATCTTTCGTCTTAGCCTAACTTTGGGTACCATCACCAGTGCCTGTATGTATAGATCTTTACAGTGCTATTTCTTCTTTCGGTTCAACACTCTCCTCGAAAGAAAATTCAATAATCCCTTATACTTAAACTCTGACCCACGAGCGAAAACTTGGGTAAACAATTTGCGAGATCGAAGTCCGTATAAAGAGATAAGGGATAGGAAAATATCTGGGAAATTATTGTACGCGAAACTAATACCAGAGTACCAGAAGTATAATTTAAGGAAAGAATGAACTTATGAGATACATAACAAAAAGTAATGAATTTTTGAAAAAAACAAACAAAAGGCCACCTACCCTTTATAGGGCACATCAAAATGCTAAATCTGCTTAGAATATATATATATATATATATATATATATATATATATATATATATATATATATATATATATATATATATATTATATATATATTTTATATTTTTTTTTTTTTTTTTTTTTCCAGAAAACATGTAAGTTAACTTACGTATACCTTAGTTTAACCAGACCACTGAGCTGATTAACAGCTCTCCTGGGGCTGGCCCGAAGGATTAGACTTATTTTACGTGGCTAACAACCAATTGGTTACCTAGCAACGGGACCTACAGCTTATTGTGGAATCCGAACCACATTATACCGAGAAATGAATTTCTAACACCAGAAATAAATTCCTCTAATTCTTCACTGGCCGGTCGGAGAATCGAACGCGGGCCTAGGAGAGTGCTGCAAGAACAGTTGTATAATGAAAAGTTATACATTTCCTATTTGTTTCGGTTTGTTCTGATATCATTGTAGATTTTCAAACGCCTGAGGAGGAACTGACAGGTCTACACCAAGCGATCGCCCAGCATAACCTTTGAAATCCACGTTACAAACGGGCTAGCGACTTGTGGTATCCAAATTAGTTTTATATACACACTCATTCTCTACCGACTGTCGTTGACTTGTTTTCAACCTGATTGTGTGTGATAAGGCTGCTTATGAAACACTCCGACTGAGAGAAATGGGTGGACTGGAATGCTGCTGACACTAAGTTGTCTGACAGACATAAACGGACGAAAGGTATGGGATATTGAAGACGCACAGGAGACTGAGACACCGGAACGCAATATTGATGCATCAGGAACTTCCATACAGGAGAAAGGCATGGAAATGCAGAGATGCTATTTGTTGAAAAATTAAATCAGAAACCTGCTTTTGCAAGAAAACGATATGAGGTAGAAATGATGGAAATAATGAAAGAGAGACACAGACGTTGAGAGAGATGGACTGAATAGATAGAGATAAACACAGGCAGACCGAATGACAAAAAAAAGAAATTGTTTCACTTCTCTATGATATGACTTACCCTCCGTCGCCCAGTGCTATGTTAAAATTAATGTAATTTGTTTTTCATCTGTATATATACTCAGTTTTATTCGTCTGGAATTATCATTTCCTGTATGATATCATTTATGCTATTCATTGTTAAACTCATCTGACAATAATATCCGAGAATGATCGACTCTTCTGGATACAAAAATCGTTATTATTAACAAGATGAAAATAGAAGAGAAGAGGATATACAACAGCTAGCTCGAAGCATGCTAAACATATTAAATTTCATGTCCCAATCAAGGATCGTCATTCTTGACTTCATTTCCGAAATTCTAGTAAAATACCAAAAGGAAAAAATCCAACTCTTGTTGTGAATAACGGGGAAAGGGTTGAAGTTGTTGTTGTGGGTGAGAGAACGGTCTGCCATCAAGGCGACATTATTCTCTCCCTTCCAATGCGACCATAAATAAGTTTTAGCGTTTCCATTTTCTCCCCTCCATATATATCGAGACTCCAGAATTTCATTCCA
>NC_089741.1:70166023-70203523 GCF_040412425.1 Macrobrachium rosenbergii
TGTGTATGTTTGAGTATGAGTGTGTGTGTATATATACTAGCTTTATCACTTACCAATTTTTCTTTGCATTAATACAATTACTAACAGGACCTCATTAAAACTTGATGGTATTTAGCAGAGATATTTAATCAGGAAAAGTTACAAGCTTTCTAGGACTAACAGTCTTCATTGACAAGTATCCATAGAATGACCTGACATTTATTCCAGCTGTATTTTACATGTGTATGGGGAAGTGGATTAAAGCCGTTGTTTTTCCAATTCCATGTTCTGGCTTCTTTGGTCCCTTAATTATCCTCCTTCTCATGTGTGGCCCTGCTCTCGTGACCTTAGCCTTTCTCTGCCTGAGTCTTCCAGGTTTGCATTTTCATGTAGTCTCTTGTGTTTTTGCGTTTCTTTTCTATTGTAGAGTATACTATTTTTCTTGATAGGCTGTCTTCAAATCCGTTTCCAGTATTTCATGCCAATACATTGATTACTGATGTTATGAAGGCATTCTCTACAATCAGTCTGGCTGTTTTGTTAGTGTGTTCCTGTACAAAAAAAATTCATGTTTACCCAGTCTATTTTGTGGTCTTTTTTCCCAACAGTGCTCGGCATCTGCCGACGTTTGATTGTGGTGCCTTATGTTCTTTATGTGTTGTTTTCCTCGTTCTTTGCCGGATTTGCCGCTGCCGTGTATAACCACACCCCCTCTCTCTTACCTCTTCCTCTCTACCGACTTTTTATTTCTAACTATTTTATTCCGAATGGAGTTTTTGTAACTGCCTATCAATTTGAAATTATCTAACTTCCTGTTGATGAGTGTAATAGTGCTGTTGTCCGGAACAGTAATTATTTTCTTCCCTTTCAAATGTTCCTTTTCCATCCCTTCCCTCTCCCCAAAAAAGTTTTTTCTTGCCTTAATGTGTGCCCGTTACCATCAGTACTTGGGTATCTTAATCTCCTAAAACTCTCCCTCATCTAAGAATTCGGGACTTCAAATCCTATAAGCCCTGATAGCCAACCCTGTCATTCATTACTCCCATTTTAATTTCTTTCCTATGACTGGAGAACATATGTATCTATGAACTGGCGTGTGTCTTCTTTCTGTGTACCTTAAATTTTAAATTTTCCCTTCCCTCTTTACCAGCACATCCAAGAAAGGGATTTCTCCCTCCTTCTCTTCTTCTATTGTAAACTTGATTTGTTCCCTTAGTTTATTTATGTTTTCTTACAATGGAATTTTAATAAAAAAGTAAGGGAAGCTTTGACAAAAATCCAGGACAAAACAAAAAGAAAAGATTTAGAACATAGAGTAATATCAGGGGAAAGCCCAGAGATCCCATATATTTATGGTAGTCCAAAGATCCATAAAGAAGGGTGCCCGCTAAGACCGATCGTGGCTTCGATAAGATCACTGCAGATGAGGCTGGAGAAATTTCTTTCCAACGTAATGGGAGAAGGGGTGGGTTTAGTTTCTGAGGGACATCTAGAACATAACATGAACCCTGTAGATGAATTATCTAAAATTAACATAAAAGATAGTAAATTTGCGAGTTTGGATGTAACTTCCCTGTTTACTAACGTACCAGCCAAGAAGACAATGGAAGCAATAAAAAAGAATATGGAGGAAGGGGTTTGCACATGTGACTTAGATCACGATGTTTCGATAAAATTGTTGACAGCAGCCCTCAGCGTTAATGTGTTTAAGTGGGGCGAAAACCATTTCATATAAACAAATGGCGCGGCTATGGTTTTGAGTTTTTCACCATTTTTATGGGATGGTTAGAAACAGAAGAGGTGGGTAAATTAAATAAAGGGAATTTAAACATCACCGACTGAGTAAGATACGTGGATGACATCCTGATTATTTATAAGGGAGAAAGGGAAGAATTACACAAGTTCCTAGAAAACATAAATTAAATAAATGAAAAAAATAAAGTTCACAATAGAAGAAGAGAAGGAGGGAGAAATTCCTTTCTTGGATGTAATGGTAAAGTAGGGAGGAAAAAATTTAAAATTTAAGGTATACAGAAAGAAAACACACCAATTCATGCATACATATGTTCTCCAGTCACAGGAAAAAAGTTAAAATGGGAGTAATGACAGGGTTGGCTATCAGCTCTAATAGGATTTACAGTCCCAAAATCTTAGCTGAAGAGCTGGAATACCTGAGGGAGAGTTTTAGGAGATTAGTAAACCCTAAGCATCGGTTAGAATGAGCACACATTAAGGCAAGAAAAAACTATTTTGGGGAGAGGGAAGGGATAGAAAAGGAACATTTGAAAGGGAAGAAAATAATTACAATCATGCACAACACTATTAATCCATCAACAAGAAGTTAGATAATTTCAAACTGATAGGCGGTTACAAAAACTCCATTAGGAATAAAAAAGTTAGAAACAAAAATTTGGTAGAGGGGAAGAGGTAACAGTGGGGTATATGTGGCGGCATGTCTAGACTGTGAAGAGCGCTACTTTGGCGAAAGAAGCAAATCCTGCAAAGAATGAGGAAAACAGCATATACAAAACATGAAGCACTACAATCAGATGTTGGTGGATGCCAAGCACTATTGGGAAAAAGACCAAAAAATAGACTGGATAAACATGGATTTTTGTACAGGAACACTAACAAAACAGCCAGACTGATTGTAGAGATTTAATCCACTCCCCCAAGAAATATGTTACAGCTGGACTATGTGTCCGGTCACTCTACGGATACTTGACAATGAAGACTGTTAGTCCATCCTAATCTGTGGACTTAATCACTAAACTAAAACAGACACACACACACACACACACACACACACACAACATTGGTGAAGAAACAGAATATAAATATAAACAAACTGAAACTGATTAACAAAGGTTAAAATAAGCGAACAAGTCACTGGGTCTATTTGGACTTTTCAAACTAAAAGAATTCTCAAGTGATCTGCGGAGGCGGGACAAAAGTCACTGGTCTTCTTCTGGAACGATATCTTGAGGGACGTTATGCAAAATGGCAGTTTGATCAACAGATTCTGGAATAGGCGAAGGGTGGTTATCTACATTATCCGATTGAAGAATGCGGTACACATTTCTGAAATTCTTAATTCTGGCCCTTTTTAAAATGACTGCTCCTTCCACAAGTCGAGTGGTTCAACTGTGACTGAAGTTATGGCGTTATTTAGAATCCCAAATATATCAAGCAATGGCCTATCTGACAACATAACCTTGCAATATTTCATTGATAGAATTAGACGATGTAAAAATTGCAATATTTCCATCTGGACATTGTCTCATTATTCACTAATGAGCCTCTTGATTTTGTTTTGGCTAATGTGGTCAAAATTACTGAAGAAGGAAAATTTACGCCACCTGTTCATATTAATAAATTATGTGAGCTCGTAAAGACGTGTGTAGGTTCTGCCATATTTGAGTTCGAAGGAGATTTTTACCAACAAAAGGCAGGAGTTGCTATGGGAGCCTCATTGTCTCCTGTTTTAGCTAATCTTTGTATGGAATTTTTTGAAATCCTTTTTGTGTGACAAACTTCTAAATAATTTGAAACTTTTTTATGTGGGTAAGATATGTTGATGATATCTTTATTGTTTATAATGACGGTGCCGAATGTTTTGATCAGTTTCTATTACAAACTGAATAGTTTTATTCCGTCAATCAAGTTTACAATGGAAAAGGAAGTCGGTGAGCACTTGCTCTTTTTAGATTTGGTTGTTCACCGGGATGATGTAAATAAGTCTTTTAAATTTTCTGTTTTCAGGAAAAGTACTCACACAAATAAGTACATATCATGATGAATAAATAAAAAGTGATGTTCTGACTAATTTGTCTCTTAGAGAGTTGCTAGTTTCTGACCTTAGTTTCATTGATTAGGAAATGGAATTTTTGACTATCAGTTTCAAAAAGTTATATTGCCCCAAGTTTTTTTTTTATTGACAAATGTCTTTCTAGAGCCTGGAAAATATTTTATAATCCAAGGGAACACCGTTCAATTACTAATTTTAAATCCCTTCCCCTTCCTTATAATCATGACCTGAGAAAAGTTTCTAATAATCTTAGAAAAGAAAGACATGAGTATAGCGCAGTTTTTCAATACCCTAATACTCTTAGAAAGAAAATTATCAAGAACAGTTGTAGAAAAATAAACACCCATGTCGGAGTATATGCTATAGGGTGTAAAAACTGTGACAGATGCTATATTGGAGAAAGTGGTCGTTCCCTGGACCAGAGGAAACGGGAACATATTACAACCTGCCGTTTGGGTAATGTTTATAGCGCCATTGCTAAGCACACTTCAGGGGAGGCAAAGTTATTTATAAGAGTGCAAATAGGACTACTAGGAGGATTGTGGAAGGAGCACTCATCACTGTAAATGACACCTTTGAGGGGAATACTGGCTTTATGAATAATTCACTTTTAAGTGAAGAGATTTGCAAAAGGTCCAGAATGAAGAATTTCAGAAATGTATACTGCCTTCTTCAATCTGATAATGTAGATACCCACACTTCGCCTATTCCAGAGTCAGTTGATTAAACTACCTTTTTGCATAACGACCCTCAAGATATCATTCAAGAAGAAGACCAGTGTTTTGTTCCACCTTGCAGATCTCTGAGAATTCTTGAAAGGAATATGACCCAGTGACTTGTTCGCTTATTTTAACCTTTTTTATCCGTTTCACTGCGTTTATATTTATTTCTGTTTCTTCGCCATTGTTGTGTGCCTCTTTTAGTTTAGTGATTAAGTCCACAGAAGGATGATCGAAAGCCTTAAGCTCTGTATATATTTCTACAAATATATTTCGTCTTGCTAAACAAGAGTATCACTGTGGATCATATATATACAGTATATATATATATATATATATATATATATATATATATATATATATATATATATATATATATATATATATATATATATATATATATATATATATATATATATATATGTATATGTGTGTGTGTGTGTGTGTGTGTGTGTGTGTGTGTGCGTGTGTGTGCATATATATATATATATATATATATATATATATATATATATATATATATATATATATATATATATATATATATATATATATATATATATATATATATATATATATATATACATAAACTTATTTCTCAAAGATTCTCCGGTAGCAATGGCCAGTCTTAATATGGGATCAGCACATTCTCTCTCTCTCTCTCTCTCTCTCTCTCTCTCTCTCTCTCTCTCTCTCTCTCTTGTTATCCAAGTACTAACTCAACTATGGAAGAATAGCAAAAACATGACTACAAAAAATATAATTTATTCAGTAATCTAACATGGCAAGTGGTTTGAAATGAAGTAAAAAATGAAATGGGAATATCTACATCCCAGAATTGGTACCCTCAAAAAACCCAAGTAAGATATCAGGGTGCTATCAACTTCCGCTAAATGAGTCTCTGCAACATAAGAGTTAGTATAAGTCATCATGACCGAAATCATGATAAGTCACATTCCTCTCCCTTCACCTATTTGACCTTTGTTCAGTAGATCTGAGGAAACAAAGGGAAAAACACAACTTTTAAAAATAGGCACAGAGGAACAATAAATGTGGGATGTTTTCCCCACGTTAACAACCCCGAAAGAAATGCACATAATTAAACATGGTAAAATCATCAATAAAAATCAAAGAGACATATCAAATAAAAATAAATCCGTACGTGTTACACAAATTTAATTAAACCCTTTCAGGTTTTCTTGAACATAAAATTCCAGCTCACCTCACAGGGAGTACTCAAAAAAAGTCCTCCAAACGAGCGGATCCTATCACAAAGCCATCTAGGGCCCCCAATGTTTAGCTTGTTTTCAAAATGGAATATCCACACTTCAATGGCACGCCATCAGAGCACACTCACGCACAAACACTGGAACCTGACGACTTCCGGCTGACGAACACATTCCGATATGAACAGGGCAAGGAAGTGTTATGAACTCTGTCTATATGGGAAACCATATGGGAAACCATGTGTAGGCAGTGTTTCCATTTACCTTTGCCCAGAACGTCTCCAAGCAAACTGCTTAACCCTCACAAATAAAACCAACAATATAATACATTAATATCATTAAGCGTTTCGTGTATATATATATATATATATATATATATATATATATATATATATATATATACATACATACACACACACACACACACACACACACACACACACACACACACACATATATATATATATATATATATATATATATATATATATATATATATATATATATATATATGTGTGTGTGTGTGTGTGTGTGTGTGTGTGTGTGTGTGTATGTTAATACAAATAAATCACAAACAAACCTGTGCGTATGGTTCAGCTCTAAGTCATGATTATTATTATTTATTTATTAGAAAGGTGAATTTGATATCTAAAAGGAGTTCAAAATCTAAAGGACATTTCGCAACCCTGATTTCTTTAAAATTCTTTAAAAAGAGATCCCTAAGACAATATCATCAAACTGCATCTCTCCAAATAGTCCTTTCCACAATGGACAGGTAAATGACTGAAGGGGTTGTTTAACAATAGAGACGTCCGTCTCTTAGTTATCCTCACACGAATGATGATGATAATAGCGAAAGTAATTTCTGTCTGTATGACATTAATTATTATTATTATTATTATTATTATTATTATTATTATTATTATTATTATTATTATTAAAGTAGCTTAACCAGACCACTGAGCTGGCTTTCAGCTCTCACAGGGCTGGCCGTATGGCATTAAAACTTTTATTACAATTAATACTTGAAAATATAAGCCAAGTAGAAAATGATGCATTTATACACAACATAACATGTAATAATTGTTATTGTAATGGATGGCGTGTAGGGAACAATCTCTACAATATATTCCCGAGGGAATTCAAGCCCAACCATGAATACATGAAACCTCTGAATATGAATAATCGTTATCATTGGCAAACGAATTAACTTTGCCATATGGGAATGGTTAAAAGTCTACAGCAAGTTTGGGAGGCCTTCTTCACTTTCTAATGATCGTTGTGGAAATTTCTCTGTCCCTAGTCGTGTTTCGTTTTGATTCATCAGCAACGTCTTGTTTCGCTCTCTCTCTCTCTCTCTCTCTCTCTCTCTCTCTCTCTCTCTCTCTCCTTTTCCTTCTATTTCTATAATATCATATATACATACACACACACGCGCGCGCGTTCTCACACACACATACACACACAAATGTATATGTGTGTGTATATATATATATATATATATATATATATATATATATATATATATATATATATGAGATAGAAAGAGATAGAGTTTAACCCACTTTTCTTCTTTTAAATTTCTTGTTGTTTTATTCAGAAGATATACAGTACTATATTAGCATTAGGATAGACACTATAAAAACACTCAAACATTAAAGATAAACAACAAATTTTTTTAAGTAGAGCTTTTCGTTAGCCATACACACTATCCACGAGCAAATCTGCATCTCGTCCACTCATCGGATTCTCAACTAGCCCACCTAACCCCCACCAATTTCAGTAGCAGCAAAGCCAGGCTGAGGACATCGGTACAGCAAAAGCAAGAAACCTGTTAGTCTGAATCACATTTTGGACCTCCAAAATCTGTAAGACTGCTTAACAACAACAACTCCAACCGCCCGCCCTCCCCCCACAAGGAAATACAGTTTAGCCACGATTAGAGGGTCTTAATGTCATATCAGAACTGCAGACTTAGCGCAGTGGTATTTCTACATGACATCATGTCACTCTTAATTAGCTAATACAAGAGAGAGAGAGAGAGAGAGAGAGAGAGAGAGAGAGAGAGAGAGAGAAGCTAGGGTGTTGGACACTTTCAACACCTTCACTGAATTCTTGGGTACATTCAATCTTTAGAGGTTTCTATTATAGTAATTGTAGGAAATGCACTGCAACCGATACTGTAAACAGATAACCACTTGGCTTACGTGATAGGGTTAACATACCCTGTTATGCTGTTCTTGGTTATCGCCAGTAACAAAATAACTTTAAAATGTTGATAAATTTTAAGTAATGTGTAAATTACGACCGCCGATATAAAACAATACATACAATGGCAATGATAACGCCATAGTCGAAAGTTAAATGGAAGCTTAATAAACAAACTTTTGTTAAAAGTGCGAGAGTAAGCTAAAGCAGTTACAGCGACATAACCTGTTCAGAATTTTTATTTTTTCACTCTCTCCCTCTGTGTGTGTACACGTGTCTTACTCCAACCATGCCTAAAGACTTCTCCCACTAAAACAACTCTAGAGCTTATTGGTGAAACTCGTGCTAACAGAGAAATAGCCCCCCCCCCCCTTACTAAACACTGTTACCATATAATTTTCCGAAGTCTCTCACCAGGTGAACTTGTTCGCACCTGTACATAAACCATTGTATCAACAATACAAGCACATCGTTCTTTACCCTGCCCATAGAAAACTTGTAATTATCCGCGCTGAAAGATTTTTCCAGCTCAGCAGCCAACAAACTTTTATTTCCATTCAGCATTAGTCCATCGTCCTGAAATAAGTTGTTGTCAGGGATAATATTAAGACCAGTGAGCTTAAAACATTCAGTGGTTTGGGTTCAAATGTAATGAAAATTATGAAGACGATTTGAGTCCGAATTTCTGTCAGATTAGTCAACCCCTATAATATATGCAACCCCATCCCTCAAGTTATTTCCATTTATGATTATTCAAGGCATTAATTTTCTTTCAACGTGGCCTACGCACAACACAGGCTATCCTGGCGTATTATTAAGCTGGATATTTATTGCGTCGCTCTAACGCGGTTTTTGAATGAAGTCTCATCAATAGACTTTCCATTACAGATTTTTTATTTAAAATGAGTTTTTAACCACGACCCAGAGAAAATACTCGTAAACTCTCGACTTGTGTCTGTTTCCCAAAAGAGTCTATAGAAAAAAAAGGAAAACCTCTCGATCTCTGTGTTTGACAAATGTTGCTTCACCCAAGACGTTTGTCAGAAGACCTTTAATAAGGACCTAAATTCACGAACTTCTAAAGTTTTTGCTGACATCTATAAAAAAAAAAAAAGTTTATGACGCGATGCCTTCGATGCGCGAAAGAAAACTGAAGCATTACCATGTCGTTTGACATAACTGGGGGTAAACATCTAGGATTTTTCTTAATAAACATTGAGACTACAAATTTTAGGGACAGTATGAAATTATTTTGTGAATGTTTTTTATGACCTTACCTCAAGATGTCATAAATGTTTTGTCTGGCAATTCATTATATTGTGTTTGATGACAAAAAAGGCTCACTAGCTCTCAGTTACATAATACTTCTCTAAAATTAAAAAAAAAAATGGTAATAGATAATTTGTTATGAAAGCCATCACATTATTGTGAAGGATACTTGAAAAATAGTTTCCCAATTGTATATTCCTCTTTCTAAGGAAAAAGAAAAAAAAAGCAATTAAGAAAATTTTTCCATACTATGACAGTAAGTAGGTTAGGTGGAACTGATATTGAGATCTAAAAATCCACTCTTTCTTCCTGTGAAAGATCAGTTAATAAGAAAGAACGCATGCAGTCTTCAAACGATTTTTTTTTTCATATTCATGAGGATACAAGATAACAATTCCATAGTTATTGCTGGAGGGAGAAATTACTTTGAGGGAAGGCAAAAAGAGACACACCCTCCAAAATTTGTAGACTTCATAAAATCAATTTTTGTTGAAAGTTTCGTTATATTGTAGGACGGGATGAGTAAGATGCAGTGTCTCGGTACTCACTAATTTATTGTCACAAATATCTGAATAGGCATGGGTTTCCGCGAACGGAAAAGTAGCATCTAACATCAGAGCAATGATGGCATAATTTACGGTCATGTGTATTTTCTCACACCTGGAAAACAGTTAACTATTCTATATACGAAATAGGGAGAATCCTCCATTACATAGGGTTCGAAAACTTGAAACATTTTACACTTATAGATGGTTTCGGTTTTCAATTGATATGCTGAAAGATCCTGGAAATACATGATTTATGTTTTATGGGGAAACACGCAGATCTGCGGTAGGTCACTTAGTGCTTTGGACAGTGGAGGGCCCCAGAGGGGTCCCCATGGTACTCCCCACCCAAAAGGAGACTTATGGAGATGTATTGTCATCTGGGATGTACGCCAGTTTCAGCCTGTCTGTCGAGACCCAGGTCGTTCTCCCATCAACTGACATCTGGTAGCATTTGTCTGTACACTGCAGCATTCGATGAGGTCCATAGTAGTCAGGAGAGAAGCGCGGGGGTGGGGGTTGGGGGGGGGGGGGGTGGCGGCTGTGTGCGTCATTTCTTCCAGACGCATATTTTGTTCGGCCTAGTTCTTCGGGGACGTATACTTTTCTGGCTGTGTTGTATGTTATTTTATCTGGCATGATTTGTTTTAAGGCCCTGCGGACATTGGAGGGGGTTCTTGGCTCTGTTGGGTTTTGAAAGACGTCTGCTGATATTGCTAATGACTGTCTGTAGAGTGCTTCCGCCAGCAATGCGTTGAATGCTGCTTGTGTGGCTGTTCTCAGTCCTAATAAAACCCACAGCAATTCTTTTCTCCACCTCCCCTCTTGACATTTGATGGTGAGCGCTGCTTTTAAGGAGTGGTAGAACCTCTGGCTTACTGTCTGGTTCTGTGTTGCTTTACTGCGCTAGTTGTTGGCTGGCTGCTTCTACAGATGGTTGAGTGGGTTCTGACGATGTCCATGCCAGATGAACTGAGTCTGTCATTCTCAGGAATTTGTCGAGGGGCATGGTGGATAGGATGCATTAGATATTGCGGCTACTGTTTGCTGTGGCAACTTCGTCGGGAGGACCTCTCTCGTGAGATCTAGTGTCGTTTCTAGTCGATCATCCGTGGCAGGGATCGTTATTAGACGTAGTTTCTTGCAGACGTGTGATGGCCGTTGGTTTCCTATTGCTGCCCCCACATTGTCTAGGAATTTCCGGGCTCTGAGGACAGGGGTCATGCTGCAGGACGATCTCAGTTGTGCTTTTAACATCTCATACGTGACGGGGGTTTGTTGTTCAGCTAGCCATTCTGCAATTTGTTTGGAGATGTCGTCTGGTAGGAACTTGAGGATACCGTCAGCTTTGCGTAATAACACCGTGATCTTCTTGGATCTGAAGATGGTTTCCACTATGAAAAACCAGGCCTCTGGGTTGCGTATCGTGAATGGAGCCAGGCGGACGGATGCTGCTGCAGCATTGTCACTGGCTGGACTGGCACTGTCAGTTATCTTTGGGGTCACCAGTGTAGGAATGGGATGAGTAAGAGGCAGTATCTCGGTACTTACTGATTTCTTACTAGATATGGGTTTTCACGAACGGAAAAGTAGCATTTAACATCAGAGCAAGAAAGCATAGTTTATGCACAGACGTGTTTTCTCACACCTGAAAAACAGTTAACAATGCTATATACAAAATAAGGAGAATCCTTCATTACACAGGGTTCGAAGGCTTGAAACATTTTACATTTATAAATGGTTTTGGTTTTCCATTGATATGCTGAAAGTTCCTGAAAACACATGAAAATTACTGCTTCAGCGGTCCGTCTTTGACTTGTGTTCTCTGGGGAAACACTCAGGTCAGCAGTAGGTCACCTGGTGTTTTGGACGACGGATGCCTGATGGGTCGGGGTGGGCCCCAGCGAGGGCCCTTCAATATAGTGGGCGGTCAGGGACCTGGGAAGCTGCAAAAAGATAGGTAACTTTATAAGGTATGCAGACACACTTAAACGTCACTTAGTGAAATATCTATTGGCCAGTATCATATTCAGAAACTGACTACTGAATAATGAATAAAGTCCTTATGCAGAAAACTTCCATATCTGCAACTTCAAACACCTACACAGATGCCCCACCAGGAGTGCTTTTAACATCCATTCAAACATTACACCATTCATACCAATTTTCCTCTTAATTTCACGCTTCCAATTTGTCGTACATCAGTCATTTCTATATGATCCATTTTCCCCCTTGCTCCCCTTTTTAATTCTACTCCCATATATCGCCACATTTTTTAGCCACTTACTTCTTCTAACCCCAGAAGTGTAATTCAGGCAATGAGTCTTGGTAACTTTATTTCATCTTTCATTCGTAAATACATCTGTGCTTCATTTCCTAATAGGAGAATTGGCACAACATTTTCATACTTCTCAACGATGGCCTACGTAGATTCTGTAATGGTTCTTTAGATATTTTGCATTTACCCTGTAAAATGTTTTGATTCACCGATTCTACCGGTCATCTTTTGTCTCATCCTACTATTATTTGTTAGCATTTCTTTTAAATACCTATTAAATTCAACCAATCTCATTTAATTTAATATCCATATTGACATTCATTGCTTCATCTTCCTGTTTTATATCTGTCTTTATAGCTTTAATTTTTTTGATATTTACCTTTAACTTGGTGACCCCGTAAATTTCGTCTCCCTAAGTGTCACTTACACTGTCATTAACATCGCCTATCACAGCTAGTCTTAATGTTTTCCGTTACTTTCTAGATGCAGATTCAGACCTTCCCAGATACACCATCTTTTACTCTCATTCTTTTCCATCCTTCGGCCATGGACACCTATATTTCTATCTGTCTAACTACTTTTATATTT
Organism: Macrobrachium rosenbergii; assembly: GCF_040412425.1. Lineage (NCBI taxonomy): Eukaryota > Metazoa > Arthropoda > Malacostraca > Decapoda > Palaemonidae > Macrobrachium > Macrobrachium rosenbergii. The sequence goes on from NC_089741.1 coordinate 70,178,644, forward strand.
GCTGCATTCATTGACTTGGCTACAATCCTAGAGGTCTGTGTCTTTTTGTTTTTAGCCTTCTTCCTTACACACACCTTTCTTACAACATTGTTACTCCTTGGTCCTGTTGCTGTTTGTCTGTTCAATCCTCTAATGTTCTCTCTTTCTCTTTTAGTCCTAGAATATCATTCCATTTTGTTTCTGAATATAAAAAAAATACACATTATTATATTTTGAGCACCTAATGCTTCATTTTCGGAGTAAAAATATATTTATAAGTAGGACATATTTGAAAAAATCACGTTTGAAATATCAATGCCCAGCTCTATTTGACGAAATGCTCTGTTAAAATAAAATTCTTATCAGACAACGAATGGAGATAGTTAAAAATGAACGTACAATTTGGGACACATACAGTATGCTGATATATGAAAACAGTTATTCATAAAATATTTACAACCTAAAAACTGAAAAGTCCAAAATATCAAAAAGATGGATTTCAAGATTCTGCTGGAGGCTTAGATTATACTAATATCTGGATAAACATTTTTTATAATGAAGGGAATGGAATAATATAAAAAAAACACTGCTTCCAATGAAATATCAGTCGACCAATATAAATGCAAATTGGTTTGCAGTGATGGTTGAATAAGTTTACTATTATTTTGAGTATCGTCTCTTTGGTAGTAGTTTTCAGTATATCTATTATTGAAATGGGGATGCAATTCCTGCTAGTATAAACTGTAATTTGTATAACTGCTGGGATGATTGAAATATATTAACATCGTTTATTTTTTTCCTTGCATATTATCTCTAGGAACATAAATGGTTACAGTTGATTCTTTTTTCCTATATCGCGTGTTTAGAGGGCTCGAGAAAGAAAGGGGAGGAAGCATTAGGCGACGAGAATAAGGTAAATAATGAAAATCATGAAATAATTATTAAAAACAAGAAGACAAAAGTATTTCAAAATGAAAAGACGTTTGATCTTTAAATGAAGTAAAAAGAAAAAAAAGAGCAGGAAAGGATAAACCTTAGGGTTTGAAGTCCCCGTCTTTGTTGAATGCATTCTGTATTTCATTTTCATTTACAGGAATAGAAATGGGAATCGCTGAGCTCATCCATCTGGACTGCAGCCAACAACGATGAGGTCAATCAAGGGCTAATGGTTTGCGCCATTAAATAAGCAACTGGTCATTAAAAAAGGCATTGCGTTACTCTTTTTTTCTTTCTTGGAAATGACTCCCCTCATTTTTCATTTCGCCGTTTTTGTTCAATGTGTATATTTAATTAATTAATCGGGGATGGGCATGGCCAGAAAAAGCCCCCAAAAACTTAAAATCTTTAGCATAGTCCACGCGTGTACAAAGAGAAACATGATGGATGATAAATACAAATGAATAACTAGAGCGATAAATTAATAACGAGAAAATTTATAAACATAATAATAATAATAATAATAATAATAATAATAATAATAATAATAATAATAATAATAATAATAATAAACATAATAATAATAATAATAATAATAATAATAATAATAATAATAATAATAATAATAATAATCTTTATTGCCGCTCAGCGCCATATTCATGGATTATACAAATACAGTACAATACACACAATCTAGTTACATAAGATAACATGATATGTGATAAAAATAATAATCGGCAGTATCCACACAGCTGCTCAAGAAGTAGAAAAAATAGAATTCATAATAATGGTAATGACCGTAATTATATGGAGAAAAATAGTAAAAAATATATATAAATATAAAAAATTATAACAATTAATACAGATTGCGAATGATTAATGTCTAGCTTGCGACCTTAGGTGGTTACATAAGTCAGGTCCAGAAGGCTAAATATGAGAATTGAAAATTGCAAAAACTCTACAGTGATATTATTCACAGCAAGAGTGAAAAAGGACGAATATCAATAATAACAAGAAATGTAGAAACAACAACAACAACAATAATAATAATAATAATAATAATAATAATAATAATAATAATAATAATAATAATAATAATAATAATAATAATAATGACAGTTTCTGGAGACGAAACTTCACAATTGCAAAAACAGAGTACAAGTCATTTAAGGAACAGAAGCCTCATTATTCCATCTTTCCCACAATTTAGATCTTCTTCTTGCCTCACTGCTCAGGATTCTTTGTATGAGCGAATTGCTGCTGTTTCTCAATCGGGTGATCAGACTGGACATTGTCGCCTCACAATGATTTTCAACCCGAAAAAGCTAAAGGTACGTTGGGTGCCGCTGAGAAGTCTAGATATAAATGAAGAAGAAAAAGATAAAATATCATCATTTCCTAATCTTAGAACATAGTCTGGGTTATCTACTCGTATAGCCCGACCTCAACTGGGTAACTGAACAAAATACCTACTACATATGTTAAAAATGTTTTTACTATAAGTTATGCAACAGGTTGTTTATATATATATATATATATATATATATATATATATATATATATATATATATATATATATATATATATATATATATATATATATATATATATATATATATATATATATATATATATATATATATATATATATATATATATATATATGAAGATATTATGAGCAAGGAAATTGTTTTTTTTTCTTCTCGAGTAATATCTGATATCTTTCATGGAAGGCTGAGTCATACATTTACAAATACTTGCATATATTCACATAAGAAAAATAACGAATGTCGAGTATAATAAAAGATTAACAGAAATAAACAATGTATTTGATATTAAAAATACAGAGGACATGTGTTGGTGCTTACAATGCAATTCTATCTGCTTATGTTTTCTTTAATTACATTTTTCATTGAGATGTATTCTACTTCATTTTCATCATTTTTGAAACTGAATTTGTTATTTCCTAATGTTTGTTGTTTATCATTTCTTAAACAGAGCTGGCATTTAAATATATATATATATATATATATATATATATATATATATATATATATATATATATATATATATATATATATATATATAATATATATATATATATATATATATATATATATATATAGATAGATAGATAGATAGATAGATAGATAGATAAATAGATAGATTTTTCATTATTATCAGCAGCAGCAGTTTTCATAACAGTTCCTGATATTCCATACGTAAAATTCTGCAGTTCTGTATAAAATTAATCCTTTATTAATATTTTGGTAGTATCTTCGTCGGCGTCTGACACATCACAGTACTCACATTGTACGATTCTGACTTAGGTCTTACTAGCAATAATCTACTGCTGACTATTCCCAAGGGTAAAGTTCATGCTACTTCCCTCTCCCAATCCCAGCTGTAGTACTTAGTAAGCTGAGTTAAAAATGCAATGCTTAGAAACCTTTTATAGTATTATGGAAATCATTTAAGGCGTGTATAAATATGATCCAGTAATTTCCAAGAATATACAAAACAAAGATTTTAAGGAAGGCAGTTGACAAGAGTCAAAATCAATGGTGTTTGTCTGCCCGTACAGGTAAACAAGATTTGTAAATGCAGCCTTGACTCGTCCTCTTTCTTTCTCTCTCTCTCCCCCATATGCCAGGTGTGAATATTTAATATCCAGCCGTTCGCACGTTCATTACTACTGTAACTCTAGCATAAATATTACAAGTTTCTGTCTCTATATATCAGTCCCTTTGAAGATTTCATAGATATAAAACCGAAACCAGTCAGGTTTCATCTCCTGATTTCATTTTTTCCTGTGGTAAATCTATCTATCTATCTATCTATCTATCTATCTATCTATCTATCTATCTATCTATCTATCTATCTATCTATATATATATATATATATATATATATATATATATATATATATATATATATATATATATATATATATATATATATGTGTGTGTGTGTGTGTGTGTGTGTGTGTGTGTGTGTGTGTGTGTGTGTGTGTCTGACGTGCCACTCACAACTATGCAGAACTTCTTATGTAACGTAATCACTTATAAATAATTTTATGTAATTTGTTTTCGTAAGGATCAATTCAGGGACAATTTCTCTATACAAGGTTTCATAATGGTAGTTTGAATGATTATTTACTATTTTGCACAAAGTTTCAAAGCACAGAGCCAGAGATGAATGCAGTTTTCATGCATGAAGATGATTTAGATTAATACCAACAGTTTAGAGAAGTATTTGAAAAGATAGTAACGACGCAAATATAATAAAAAATAATAATAAATCTCAGGAAAGACATGGGGAACGGGGAACTCTGAAAGGAAGCAATGGAAATCACCATAAGGGGAGTTAAAAAAACACGAATGGGCAGAGAGGAACATCACGACCGAACAATGTCACAAAAAGATAGAGAAACTGAAATAAAAGCGAGCAAGGGAAATGGCATTGTTCCCTGTCCAGTCGTAAAACCATAGAAGAAAAAGAATTGAATTTATTGTTTAAAGGTTAGAAAAAAAACTGTATCTGAGAAAATGTGAATTTCAATTCCAGGTAATAATGCAAGGAGAATTAGGGAAACGCCAATGTGCAGTTTTAATGAAAATGAAATGAAATAAACATTCGGTGATAATAAAGGAAAAGCTTCACATAAATTCTTGCCGTGATCAACACAAATTTATTCAGATATTTAGATTCAAGTAAAAGACAAATTGAATATGTTGTTTTAAAAATTCTCTCTCTCTCTCTCTCTCTCTCTCTCTCTCTCTCTCTCTCTCTCTCTCTCTCTGCGTGTTGTGTTCCAGTCGGTTTTTTTGCAGTATTGTTTTAAATATTTGAAATATTTCAATGTTTCAGATATGTCAATAGTTCAACTTGTTTCTGCAGTTTTTAACTACCCTAGAGACATAAATTTCTTTGCTATTCATAATCACGCATTAAATAACGCAGAACAAGTTGGCTCATCATTCAGGACAGAACCCAATAATAATTTGCTATATCAGAAACTGCTTATTTATAAAGGCAGATATTCAGAAGAGGAATCCCAAGTCACCCAGACTGGCCTTCTCACTTTCGTAATATAATGGTAATAAACGCCTAACTTTCCTCATATCAAAGATATAAACGTCTACTTGCAAAGGCTTAGGTAAAATGAAATATCCCCCTTGAAAAATGTCTATTCAACTTTCTAAAATTCCATCGTTTTCCTTAGACATCCTTCAAAGATTGCGCAGATCCGAAGATGGAGGTAATATTCATTTATTTTTTTGCATTCCTCTTTTCGCATAAGTTTATCATTTCGTTTGCTCTCGTTCATTTTGTTACACATTTCCCTTTTACCTGAAACTGTTGGAAAGGAATTGACGCAAATATGTGAAATTAAAAAAATATATATTTTTGTAAGAATAATACTAGTCCTATCCATTCCGTACAATCATCATTTTATCTTGTAACTTTTTCTGGCACACGAAATTTTAACAAATCGATACGCTTATGTATGTATACATATTATAGGGACCTTACTCACACTACCTCGCTCTGGCCGTTACCAGGTAACAACGACCCCGCGAACCAAACACACGGACAAAAGAAACACAGAGTCTCTCATACGACTACTGTACATATTACTTTCATCATTATTATTGTCCTATTTCATGTATTGTTACCATTGTATGCATTGCACTGCCAGCTTTCCAACCTTGTATGTATGAACTTCAGCCCAATATCCTGAACCATTTTATATGTATATTTCTCTCTATTTTAATAAACACAAATGCTTGTACTTAATCCCTTTTTCTACCTGTCTAAGGTTAGAGGCTACATTTTGGTTCGCACAATGTTTGTATGTTCTATGAAAAAAATTAGTAAGCTGTGAACTCCTAACCTTACTCGTACTGCCCTCACAATATATACTGTGTGTATATGTATATATATATATATATATATATATATATATATATATATATATATATATATATATATATATATATATATATATATATATATATATATATATATATGTGTGTGTGTGTGTGTGTGTGTGTGTGTGTGTGTGTGTGTGTGTGTGTGTTTATATATATGTAATGATAGCTGGGAGGATATTAGTTAGGAATAACGTAAATATGAGAGAGAGTGGAAAGAGGAATAATAATGAAATGAGAGAGAGAGAGAGAGAGAGAGAGAGAGAGAGAGAGAGAGAGAGAGAGAGAGAGAGAGAGTAACAACACTTCCTGTGTTATGATTGTGTAGCCAAAACATGGGCGCAAGTTTAATCTATGGAAATCATTAAGGAATGTTCACGCTTCTCACTTGTGTGCTTACTGTTTCACTTTCGCCGGAAACTAAAGGCTTCCGGTGACATCAAAAGTCCCTCCTAGGGAGGACAATCAGTTCATCTGGTTGCATTCAAAGGCACGTCGTTAGACAAGTTCCAACCAATTAGGACGTCTAACAAGGACGGGACAGAAGCTATGGTCTGCCTATTGATGGGATGGGCGTTTTCCTTTCAAGAATCTTGAAAAAGCAAGTTGGAAGAGAAAGAGAACAGAAAAAACAGAGCAGACAGACAAGAAGCATGTAGAAGAAAGAGAAGCAGAGGGGTGAGGTCGTGAGCCATCACCAGTTGTGGGTTGAGAAGAAAGCAAGGCTCACACTTCGATTCGTACTTAACTTGTATATATATTTAACTTGTGTGTGTACAGTATGCATACAGTGTTAATTTTACTAGTGCTATAATGAAGTAAGAAAACTACACTGTCTTCCTAAAGCCTCCTTGGACTCAAACACTACCATAACAACAAACCCAGAAACGATAAAGCATCCATAAAGGAAATAATAAACTTCTTTACATGGCAACAAATAAAAGAAATAATAAGAAAGCAACAGCATAACATTTCAAGGTGGTAAAGAATTACAAAAAGAACAAAACATCACATAAAATGGTGGCAGCTGTAATGGATCCGAGGAAGAAATAAAATGGTGCCGGCTAAAGTGGAATGTGAAGAAGACGTAAACAGTGCAGTGTAAAGAACAAATCGACAAACGAACAATTAGCCTACGCACTCAAGAATTTAATAAACAGAATGAAGCATACCAGTCAACAACTGAACAAGTATTCGGCGACGAAGTGAATCATAACAGACGATAAAAACATTCCCACTGAAAACGTCAACGGCTGAAACATTCGAAGTGAAATAATAATTATAAACATAATACACAACCTGTTAAAAATGGATGAGTGCATTTCACATGTACGACGAAACATTTCCATAAAAAAAATCAACATTACTGGTGAATTCCAAGACGGCGAATCCCTGATGGTCAGCGAAGCAAGAAAAGGAGAATTTTAGTCAAGACTCAAAACCAGAAGTCGTATCCTGAGCATCTACAGCGAACTGCAGTGTTGATAGCGGGAAAGGAAAGTGAAACAGTGATAACAAGCAACAGTTAAACAGCACGACAACAGAACTAAGTAAGTCGTGATTGGAAAGTTGTTTTAATTCTCTCTTTATGAGTGTATGAAAAATTTTTATAATTCTCTCTCTCAGAAGGTATAAAACTTTTATAATTATCTCTCTCAGAAGGTATAAAACTTTTATAATTCTCTCTCTCTCTCTCTCTCTCAAGAAAAAAATCATCTTTTTATATCTTTTTTTTGATGCTTGATAGACAGGAATCTTTAATAACATAACATTCTTTTGATGAATTTTGTTGTAATACTGTCGCTTATTTGTGTATAGATTTTTTATGATTTTTAGCATCCTGGTAAAATATAGGATTCATTTGACGAATTGTTAAATGCCATTAGACATAGACATTACCATTTAAGACCAACAACAGTTAGACATAGTCGAATTCTAGTGCCAAGTTCATGAGTATCATTAACTTAAGAAAATACTAACACTACTAACACAAGTACCAATAATAATAATAATAATAATAATAATAATAATAATAATAATAATAATAATAATAATAATAATAATAATAATAATAATACATTTCAATTTAGAACAATAGCACAAGCAGTAATCATTATGCAAGCCACACAATTCTGTGGAAGAGTGGAAAGTTCAGATCCTGACAAAAATAGCCTAGAATCATATTCTGTGAACCAGTGGCTAGCTGTTGCAGACATTCGCATATCTGCAGGGAGAATAACAAATTAAAGAGTTAAAATTAATGAAGCCTTGCTTTTCGTTGCTTCAGAAAGCGGTGATGCACATAGAACTTTGAATTCAGTTAGATTCAGCAAAATAACCACATACACTGAATTTAAATGCATTTGCTCATCAATCTGGGAACCAGTGAGTCAAAGTGATGCATTATATAATACTAATAAATTCCTTACCCAGCATAATGATTGAAAATCCATAGCAAATCTCACACATATGTTGAAGAATCAACACACAAGGTGATAGAAGACTTAAGGAAAAAAACATCACCATAGGAAATAAGAATGATTTTGGTGATGAAGAAAATTATTTAGTTTAAGATATGTTTTGAATTATTTGTCATATGGAACGGTGTATAACGGACTCAAAGAAAAAGAAAAGAAAGCGTTCAAGAAAGTTAAAATTGATCCTAAAAGTGATAGCCTTACCGCTTTAATATCAATAAGGAAAGAAATCCAGAAGAGAGAGATAGATTTTTCTAAGGAATTTGTACAGGTAACAGAAAAACATGAAAGGAAAGGCAAAAATAACCATGATTCATATAAAAGAAATAACAAGTATAATGATGATTCCAGACAAGTAGGGAATAGACAAATTTCCTTTCAAAGGAAATATGCACAAAATACTGGGAAAAAATGGAATCCAAATCAGAGGGGAAGACAGAATCAATCGAGGAATGGACCATTCCTCGGTCCATCCATAAGATATCATAAAGGTCAATATTCAAGCACAAATAATTCAAAAAAGAGAATAATTCAGCTCAAGAAGCTAGATAAAAAATAATGTGTGAAAACTGCAGGTATAACATTCATTCCACTAATGAAGGCAGAAAGCCTAGAATCTGTGCAGATTGCAAAAAGATCAGGCATTTTACCTGAAAACAGTTGGTTCAATAATAAGGAAGCCAAAAGAGAGGTTATAGAGATAAGTAACAGCCTCCCAAATATAAATAAATCATCCAGTTAGTGACAATTAACCCCTTTACAGAGAAAATAAAGTAAATCCCTTCAAGGTGATGAAAGAGAAAAGGAGAAACAGTTACAATGGGAAATGAAGGTCCATTCGCATTTTCTATGAAAGAAGAAGAAATAAACAGAAAGGACCTGCCTATTATAAAGATTCCAATAAATAGAAAGAATTGTACTGTAAATATAATTGATAAAATCACTTAAGTAGATTTTTAGGGATTGCAGAAACTCAGATTCAGGGTAAAAGTAGAGTAATAAAAGGAGTAGCAGGGAAACAGAATAAAAGTCTGGGGAATGTGAACTTAGATAAGAGATTTTGTCACATAAATTTATTGAAACTTTTCTAGTTTTAGAAGACAGATTTTTCCCACACAAGTATTGTTCTCACTTAATTTAATGAGGAGATGTGGAATGATATTAGATAGTAGTGAAAGAAAGATTAGCCTGAAACAGGATAATCAGAAGAGCGTATGTTTTACACTTGACGAAGAAGAGTTTCACCCAATTCTGATCAATTTGTCTGAGACAGTTTCGACAAGCGAGGCAGACATACAGGAAAAGCAGACAAGTAACCAGAACAAGCAAGATAAAATAGAAACAGATAAAAAAGAGGAATTCCCACAATTACAGAATACAGAATTGTTGAGATGTGCACATACAGCTGAGATATACTCAGATATAACTAATTACTCAGATATAAATAATTGTGATGACCAAAACAATGAATCTAACGAAAATCAAGGCACCTATGCAATAACTATAGCGATGTAGTAATGACTTGCGAAAGTGAAGGGAAAATACTAAATAAAGTATTGCTATTAGATAAAATAAATAAATCAGACATAAATGGTATAATAGAAGTAACAGAAGAAACCACTGGAGATGCAGAACTTTGCTATTTTGCAGACATAGAAGAAGAAGAAATATGTTGTGTTAGCACAGCTGATGATAATAAAGTATAATTTATACTCAACAGAGCAGTAACTTAGTATCCAAAATGTTTAAAAAATATATATTTGAGATCAAAAGAGGATGTAAAGGACTAGGATATTTTATTGAATGAAGAATTGCCAGATTTTGTCAGAATGTATAATTCTCTCGTCCACATGAATAGCGATAACTGTGAAGTTTATGTCCAAAACTTCAGATAACAGACTAACACTATACGCAGGCATTGTCTTTTGCATAGGGATTCCCATTAACAATTCTTTACTAATAATAGAAGAAAAAGCAGTTTTTTCTATAAATGGCCAAAACTCTCAAATAAATCAAGAAGTAAATAAAGCAGATTTTCTAGAAAATAGGCATAGGTTAATTCAGGTTAGAGAAATACAGAAATGTAATAGCTATAGAAGGAGATAAACCAGGAAGAACAAACGTTCTACAACATAGGATTTTGTCAGATGATGGAGCCAAGCCATTTTTTATTCCTAATTACAGATTACCAATAAGCCAGAGACCATTTGCTAGAGGAAATGAAAAGAGATGGAGTAGTAATTCCTTCTAAATCTCCATATAATTCCCCATTGCTACTTGTTCCAAAGAAGGATGGTAGTTGGAGACTTGTAATAGATTACAGGAAGTTGAATTGCAACACAGTTCCAGATAGAATGCCAATGCCGGTAATTCAAGATATGTTAGCTCAATTAGGAGGGGCCAAAATATTTTCATCTTAAATTTGCTTAGTGGATATTGGCAAGTAACTCTAGATGAAGAATCGAAACAAGTCATAGCCTTCAGCGCACATAAAGGACATTTACAGTTTGAAGCAATGCCATTTTGACTCACTCAGGCCCATTAACATTTGTCAGATTAATGTTACAAATTCTTGGAAATATAGAAAATGTTGCAGTATACTTGGACGATGTAATCATTTTTAGCAAAGACTTAGAAAGTCATTGCAGAACATTAGAAATGGTCCTAGGGAGATTAAGAATTGCAAGACTAAAAGTAAAATTGAAGAAACGTCAATTCCTGATGAAATCCTTAGAATACTTGGGTCATGTAATTGGTGAAGATGGACTGCGCATGCAGGCAGGTAAAATAAAGGCAATAATTGATTACCCAACTCCCACTAATTTGATAGCATTAAGAAGGTTCCTAGGTATGGGTAGGTTATTATAGAGCTTTTTATAAAGGGTTTTGCTACTATAGACAAACCTTTGACAGAACTGACAAAGAAGGATGTTAATTATGAATGGAAGGATGAACAAGAAACAGCCTTTCAAACACTAAAGACCAAAATGACCAGAAACCCTGTTCTAGTCTATCCAGATTTTTCCAAAGACTTTCACTTAGCTTGTGATGCCTCAAGTACAGGGCTATTGTTACAAAAGGCCAAAACTAGAATGAGGACAGTATATTACGCTAGTAGAGTTTTAAACCCAGCAGAAAGAAACCATAGAAAAAAAGAAAGAGAGTGTTTAGCTTTATATGGGGTCTAAAGAAATTTAGATACATACTTTTAGGTCATAAGGTTAATGTTCTTACTGATCACAAACCCATTTGTGACTTATTTAAAAAGAGAGCCTTTACCAACAACATGAAGTTCAATAGTTTGTTCATTAGTGAATTAGAATTTGCCCAAGAATTCAGATATATTCCAGGGAAATTTAACACCTTGGCAGATGCATTATCCAGATCTCAAGAAGAAACAGAAAAATGTATTACAACTAATACCTTTTGTTTTAGTTGCCAAGTAGTGGATTTATATCCAGAAAGAGTAAAAATACAACAAGAAAACGATGCAGAAATCAAACAAATATTAGGATAGTTAATACTAGATGAATCCTCAAAACCTGATTTTCAATTAATAAACAGATTGTTGTATAAAAGGCCAACAGAAAAGAATGGTTGTTCTCGACTATACATCCCCAAAAACACTAATCAGACAAGTTTTAGAACGAACACACTCATATAAGTTAGCAGGGCATCCAGAAATTAAAAAAAGACAAGCAGAATCATAACCAGAAATTATTTTTGGCCACATTGTAGTGAAGATGCCAAAATCTTTGTACAAAACTGTATAGTTTGTAATCAACACAAAGGTAAAGTAAATCTTAAAGCTCCACTTGAAAAATATCCATCAGAATTAAATCCATGTCAAGTAGTAACTATGGACTTTTTAGTTCCATTTCCAAGAACTATTAGAGGAAATAAAGAAATATTATTAGACTGTCTAACTAGATATGTAGAAATCGTACCTGTAAGAAACAGAGATGCAGCAACAGAAGCAGAAGTTCTTAAATCTAGAATTATCACAAGGTATTCATGTCCACAAGTTCTTCTTTCTGATAATGCTGCTGAATTTTCTAGTGATTTTTTAAAGAAAATATGTGAATTTTATGAAATAAATAAGTGTCGAATAACCACTTATAAACGAAGTTCTAATGGAGCAATAAAATGAACTTATCGTAAAATAAAGGATATCCTGAAAACTTTAGTGAGCCCACGGACAGAAAATTGGGACTTAGCAATAGAAGACGTACAGTTCATATTGAATAACACTGTAAATGAGACAATAGGAGAATCCCCACATTATTTGCTATATGGTTATCAGAAAAGAATGCCTAACACATTATTAGACTATGAAACACCACCCAGACATACTTAAAACTATGATGACTATGTTGCATGGAAGACCAGACGTACTTACGAGACAATCATGAAAACAAGGAAAAATTAAAAGAGGTTCATAACACTCATGACAAATATTATAATAAAAGTACTATTAAACCAGACATTACAGTTGGTACTGAAATTTATGTACAAAATCATGTTCAAGAAGGGTCAAATGTAAAGGTTTCTCCCAAGTTCACTGGACCATATAGAGTTGTAGATGTGTTAATATTAAACAAATATAGAGTAATTAATGACAGTGATCTAAAGGAAAGGGTAGTTCACTAGAATCATATAAAAGTAGTAAAACAAATCCATGGTCCACTGAAGTTATAGATAACATAAGACATGAAAATGGTGTAGAAAATGTTGTAAAAAAAAAAATATATAAACTACGAAACCGACAGAGTTAGATATGTGTATGTATATGCATATTGGTGTTGGACTGAAAATATCATAAATACAATGCATATAGTGAAAATATCATAAATATAATGTATGTAGTGAAAATATCATAAATGTAATGTATGTAGTGAAACCTATATATAAAGAAATTTTAATAAAGATCAATCCTACAGAAGGGTGATAATAACATTGTTATTCACTTGTTAGAAAAATTAAACACAGAAATAGAAAATACGCCCTTAAAAGGTCAAAGAGATCCCTCTTACCCTTCATTGGAACTGCTTTGAACACATTATTTGGTGTTGCTACCGAAGCAAATGTAGAACAGGAAAAAGAAAGAATAGACAGACTATACAAATGGGCTGCATCAAGAGGGACAGTGATAAATACAGTAATAACATCACAAAATGAAAATGCTGAACAAATAGAAAAACTGAAAAAAATTGTAAATCAAATCAATCAGAATGTACCAAAGAACCGAATAAGTTGGAAAACATACAGTTTTTAAATACATTTGTTCTAGAAAGTGATGTGATATTACAGGAACATAAAAACACATTAAGTGCCATTTTGCTTGTTTATAAAGGTATTTTGAGCCCAACACTAATCACTCCTAAAGAATTTGAAGAAATGATTAGGTTTTACATCATGGAAAAACACTTTCAGCCACTTGTGGAAGATGTATTCATGTACTATAATTTAATAAGTGCCAAAGTGCTTTATTATGAAATTATTTTAGTTGTACCTTTAAATACTAGGATCACAAACACGTTAATCACTGTGTACCCATTATCTATGACTGATAATGATCAAATAATCATGCAAAAGGGTACAATCAAGCATTTTGCATTAAAAGAACACGGTCTACTATTGTCATTCTTCACTGATAAACAATTTAATGAGTGTATTCTGTTAAAACAATAAGAATATATATGTGATTTTGATAATCTGTATAAGAATACTAATGCTTGTCCCGGTATTCAAGAAATTGTGTTAAACCAAAACTAAGAAAAGATGTGTGGACTCCAAACTATGATAAAATATTTAAAGCATTTATAATTCATCAAGAAATGTTTGTATTTTTGCTGAATACTGTTGTAGCTCAAATTAAATGCCACAACATTAACACAGAAATAAGATTTAAAAATGTTAAATCTTTTACAATATCATGTCAGTTAGTGATAGCAAACCAATTATATTATGAACCTCATCTTTTCCCAACATATAAATTCAACAAACATGTGCCATATAAGAATTCCTCATGTAAAATAAATGAATTTAAGTTGTCTCAGTTAGAATTAAAGAAGCTTGAAATTTTGAACTATGTTGATGAATATTTCTACTATAAAGAAACTCTCCCCAATTTTATCATTAGTAAATCTAGTAGTAATACAGTAGTAATTATTGTTATTTTATTTATCAAAATAGTGAGAAATCTTGTTATCAGAAAAATACAAGGGATATTGACAGAACTCAATAATAACAATATTTAAAAATTGATGTTAACATTAATTGTTACATAATAATGATTTCATATGTTTATTGTTCATATGTTCATTGTCCATATGTTCATTTAATATTCTTATGAATTGACATAATTATAATTTGATGTGTTTCATATTCTAATATGATTATTTCTTTGAGTATGTTTTGATGAACTTATGTCGTTTCCTCCACAATTGGAGAAAAAATTTTTATTATATCCATTATTATGTTTATTGCCAATTATTTATTACTATTGTATCAATCTATTATGTTTAATTAAACATTGAAGACAATGTTTGACAGGTGACAGAGTGATGTAATGATAGCTGGGAGAATATTAGTTAGGAATAATGTAAATATGAGAGAGAGAGAAAGAGAGGAATAATAATGAAACGAGAGAGAGAGAGAGAGAGAGAGAGAGAGAGAGAGAGAGAGAGAGAGAGAGAGAGAGAGAGAGAGAGTAACAACACTTCCTGTGTTATGATTGTGCAGCCAAAACACGGGCACAAGTTTAATCTATGGGAATCATTAGGGAATGTTTACACGTCTCACCTGTGTATTTACCGTTCTACTCTCACAGCAAACTAAAGACTTCCAGTGACGTCAAAAGTCTCACCTACGGAGGAGGATTAATTCATCTAGTTACACCCAAAGGCACGCCGTTAGATAAATTCCAGCCAATTAGGTAGCCTAACAAGGGCTGGGACAGAAACTATGGTCTGCCCTATTGGTGGGAGGGGAAAATATATATATATATATATATATATATATATATAGATATATATATATATATATATATATATATATATATATATATATATATATATATATATATATATATATATATATATATATATATATATATATATATATATATATATATATATATATATATATATATATATATATATATATATATATATATATATATATATATATATATATATATATATATATATATATATATATATATATATATATATATATATATATATATATATATATATATATATATATATATATATATATATATATATATATATATATATATATATATATATATATATATATATATATATATATATATATATATATATATATATATATATATATATATATATATATATATATATATATATATATATATATATATATATATATATATATATATATATATATATATATATATATATATATATATGTATGTATATATATATATGTATGTATATATATATATATATATATATATATATATATATATATATATATATATATATATATATATATATATATATATATATATATATATATATATATATATATTTTTTTTTATATGTTTCCTGGTGCAGGTGGATCTTATGACTCCACAATTATTACTTTTACTCGAAAATGGCCTTGTAAGATACCCAGGACATATAAAACACAAACAAAAAAAAGAAGTACACGGAGCGGAGGGCTCTTCACTAGGGGAAGTGCGTGAAACACGTGGATATAAAAATAGTTATATTTGATAGCACACAAGGTCAAAAGGAAAATTAACTGAAAATACGGTAAATTACTGCCGTAGAAGTCCTCCCGAAGGGGGGGGAGCTTGGGAATGCCAGGAACACGGACCAAGGATAATTCTGCTACAGGCGTCTTTCTGAAACGATATTTGGACCCACGTTACACATCTAATGCTGGAATTTGGGGATTGAATTACTCGGGGGTGCACTGAAGGCGCCAAGGACTCCCCGAGGCGTTACTTGTGACTCAGAGGAAAGAAGCTGTGAACACGTGGGCCTGGCTTGAACCAAGGAATATCAGGGAACACAAAGTTATAGGCCCAGAGATTAATAAATGCAAAAGGGCTAAGTAATCGTGACTAGCAACTCGTTTTGGGTACATTACCACATTTGTAGGGGCGCAGGGATGACGACGTCTTCTGCCGAGAAACACGTGTGGGAGCGTGGATAAATGGTAGCCTCCCTCTCCAAGGTATTTCTTCAAGTCGTAGATTGGGGCGGAAAAGGGCGCCCTTGGGATGATGAAAAGGCCGCCGTTTAATGTCAGCTCGCGTTTGGAAGACTTGCAATCCCCCTTGCAGTCTTCTAAGGCCACGTGGAATGGAACACGGGGCACACAGGGTGGCGATGGGATCCACGTGGCGGCGAGCGGAAGAGGAGGGCAGGGGCAACGGCCCGAGACTGGACTTGTTCTCGGCTTAAACTAGCAACCGGGGCGTGTGGGGAGAGCTATCCTGGCCCTGACCTTTTATTGCTTCTGGACAGGGGTAGGGGGCGATGTCCTGACCCAGGTCGCCGACCCGGATATCATAGAAAACGATTTTCTTTCCCTGTACCAAAGAAAACAGTGCAAAGCCAGTTTACTGTCCCCAAACTATTATATTTTCTCTGAGCCCTTATTTCCCCGACCTTCAAAGGTTCAAACCAACCCAAAGCAGGGAAGGAGAAGAGTTTCCTAGCTTATTTTGGCGCTACTCTTTACAGCTCCCCTGGCAAGATAATATTCACACCTATAAACGGGTGCGAATATTGACAAAAGCAAAAATGAGCGAAGAAAACGTTCGACTTTATTCTATCTTTTACTTTGCTACAACCTTTACTTTACTTTATTTGTAAAACTCTGATGCCACACTAATCAATAACAAACTGAAGGTTTACTTTAGGAGCAGAGTGCAATTTAGAATATACAATAAAAGGGTAAACTTGCTTGCAAATTAATTATTGCTCAAATACTTCCTAAGTACTGTTTCTACCCATTCTTTATTCGATTTACTTTACTGGGGTAATAAGGCGCTCAAAAGAAAATAAACAAAGAACACTTCAAAATTTCAAAATAACAACAACAAAATAAAACATACAAGGCAGAATTTAAAAGGAAACAAATGTAAACCCACTGATTCCTTAATGCTATCCTGGAATTACAGGCATGCTATTAGTTGTGCCTTGAAGAGGCGGCATTCGTGACAATACACTGTAGGTATTAAATAATATCCCCTTTACCAAAATTGTAATAATAGAATTCAATTCTTCTTTTCAATCGACCTCCAATTGTTCACAAGCTCGACGAGCATAACTAATATTTCCCACGAACGCTAATCTGAAGGGACAAGAACTTGACAGTTGTGAGGCAAAGAGATTATTCGCGGGTTTTAACTCGCCAACTTAAATGACGCTAAATTTTTACGTCTGCAGCTTACAACTCGGGTGTAAGCTATAAATAGACTACTCGACGTATGAATGGGAGGATAAACAAATGAAGGGAAAATGGACAGGATAACATTCTCCACAGGAATAATCAACAAAAAAAAAAATGTAAATAAAAATAAAGGAAACTACACAGAACAACAACGAAGGATATTACTTCATACTAAAGGGCGGGCCGCACATAAATTGATTAAAAAAAGGCAACGTTAAAATCCGTAAGGGCAGGAGTCTTGTGACTCAAGATTCGTTAAAAAAAAATGAGAAAAGATTAAATGCAAAAGTAAATAATATACGTAAAAATAAAGGATAACAGAGTGAGGTATTTATGATTTACTTCTTTATCTAACTTCCGTCGCCAACAGACGGCGGTCAGAGCTAACTCTCAGCCCAAGGGCGGGGAAAGAAACCCAAAGGGCGCGACCCCTTCAGGAAGAGTTGACACGCCTGCCTTGTGCCAAAGGACGGGCTTAAGGGCGTGCCACTTCCCACTCTGTCTCTCTTACTGCTTCAAAAATAAAATGATTTATGTATTTCAAAAGGGGATGATATCCCATATATTAACTGCCGCTTGCGGTGGTAAGGGAAAGTGTGAAGGAAAGATCGATAGAGAAGGATGAGGGATAGAGATTCCAAAGGAAAGGAAGAAGATAGCGGAAGGCCTTGACATCCTCTCCTGGATGAAAGGTGGCAAGACGTTCAAGAGATGAAGATGGGGGCCCTATGCCAAGTTTGCACAGGGGCCAGAAGAGCTCGGGGCTCCTTGTGGACTACCTGCGATCGCCCACACCCGTGGTAATTCCCCCGCGAACCTCTCCTCCTTGGACCGTTGTCCTTGGCCGGGAATCGGAGGGCCCGAGGCCAAAGGGCGGCAAGGGGTGCCATCTGGGTCAGCTGCTGCGACAACTGACCCAGGAATCTTGTTCGCCATCTCGGACATTAACCGGCGCAGATCGCAGAGTTCATCGGCCCAGGAAGGCGGGGCAGAATCATGACTCGCGGAAGAATCTGCGGCGGGCGGCGAGAGAGGGGACGGCCGGAGGGGGCGGGGTCGACTTGCTTGCAGGGGTGACCAGCTCAGGCACTGACATTGGCACTGGCGCTGGTGGCGATGTGGTGGTGGTCTCGTCTGTCTGACGGACGGACGGGAGACTGGCACTGCTCAGTGCGCCGAAGGGGCACTGGCAGAGGAGCTGAAGGCCGAGATTCTCCTGAAGGGAGATCTGGCTGAGGCCTCGGCACTGGCACGGATGCCGTGCCGGGCACTGGACTCGGATTTGGATGATTTATTGGGGAATGGGGACCCCGGAATGGTGGTGGCTTGAAATGGGACGTAAAGTCTTGGCCCAGGAGGACGTCATAGCCTCCTGGAATGTGTTTCGCTACGGCGAGACGAAGGGTCCTGGCTCTGTGGGGTCGGGTGACCCTCAGTTGGACCGTAGGGAGGATCATTTTAAAATTGTTAATGCCCTCAATGGTGACGAGCTTGCGTCGGTCTATTATAGCTCCATAGGGAACTTTGTCCCTCCTTATGAGGAAATTTGCGCGCCAGAGTCGTCAAATGCCTTGACCTGGCGTGCTGAGTATTTACCTCGAGGAGGTGCCACATAGATGGGACCCTCGGCAGGAGGGCCTAAGGACTCGGGATTCGTTACTGCCAGGGCGACGGCGGGAGTTCCTGCCTTATTATTTCTAGGGCATTTTGCCCATGAGGAAGAGTGGCCATAAACCTTGCACGCCGTGCAAAAGGTTTGGCTGAAATCTCTTCGCACTGCCCGGCAGAGGCGCAGGCGACTTATTAGGGGCTGTCCGGGAGAGAGAGACGCGGGTGGTTTACTGCGGCATTGCTCCTTGGCATGCCCGATCTTTTACAGAACCCGCACACGACGGGCTTCTGTGATTGCCCATTCTTCGGCGGAGGGGCACCTGATAGGTAGGCGGGTGGCGTAATTTTGCGCTGCAGCGAGCTCTCCTGGGGGTGATGGGTGTCCCATAGATCCGCTATTCGGCAGCAATCAGCTAAGGTGGGGCTCCTTCTCGGCGATGTGCGTGGCGAGGGCCGGCGGGGGTGTAGAGTAGGAAGTTCTCTATTTGTATTTGTTCGATGGCATCGTTGAGGGTCGTAACCCCACGGCCTCGAACCATTTGGCACGGGCACGCTCGGACTTGTAGGCCCAGTCTGCCCAGGTTTGATTGGCCTCCTTCACTAGCCCGCGCCAGCGCCTCCTCCAGCGTTCAGGGGTTATCTCGTACGCCTTGGCAATAGTCTGGCGTACGACCTCCCAATTTTCCTGCTCCTCCGGCGGGAGGGCCCTGTAGGCAATCAGGGCCTTCCCTCCAAGGAACTTGCCCAACACCAGGGAGAGTTCGGCTGCACTCAGGGGGCAGGCCTTTAAAACTGTCTCGGCGCTGTCAAGCCACACCTCGGGCTCGGCCTCCGTCCACTTTGGCATGCAGGCGATAGCCTGGCTGAAGGCACTCATTCCCTGGGGGGCAGGTGGAGGCGAAGGGCCACTCTGTTGCAGCATTGCGAGTTCATGGGCACGCTGCTTGTCCCTTTCTTCCCTCTCGGCTTCTTCTCGTTTCTCCTGGGCTAGTCTCTCTGCTGCGTCTCGTTTCTCCTGGGCTAGTCTTTCTGCCTCACGTTCCTGTCTCTCTGCGTCCTCCCGTTTCTCCCGAGCCAGCCTCTCTGCCTCCCGTTCCTGTCTCTCTGCTTCTCGTTCCTGTCTCTCTGCTTCTCGTTCCTGCCGTGCGGCTTCGTCTCGTCTCTCCTGAGCCTGTCTTTCTGCTTCTACTTGTCTCTCCTGAGCCTGTCTTTCTGCCTGTATGGCGTCCATCCTCTCCTGTACCCAGTCTCTTAGTTCTCTCCCGGAAAGGCCGAGTTCCTTCCCTGAGGACATGAAGAACTTGAAATCCTCGCTCTGCTGAGACCGTGTCGACATTTTGCAGGCGGGAGAGGACGCTAGTAACACACAGAATTAATTTCCCAGAGCTGTGGGAATCTTGGACCCTTTTCCAAAGGACGTATGATTGGTCTCCCTATTTACCGACGAAGCGGGCTGATTGGGGACGATAAATTAGCGATGATTGGTCTCCCGATTTACCGACGAAGCGGGCTGATTGGGGACGATGAATTAGCGATGATTGGTCTCCCGATTTACCGACAAAATGGGCTGATTGGGGACGATGAGTTAGCAATGATTGGTCTCCCGATTTACCGACGAAGCGGGCTGATTGGGGACGATGAATTAGCGATGACGATTTACCGACGAGGCGGGCTGATTGGGGACGATGAGTTAGCAATGATTGGTCTCCCGATTTACCGACGGAGCGGGCTGATTGGGGACGATGAATTTAGCAATGATTGGTCTCCCGGTTTACCGACGAGGCGGGCTGATTGGGGACGATGAGTTAGCAATGATTGGTCTCCCGATTTACCGACAAAATGGGCTGATTGGGGACGATAAGTTAGCAATGATTGGTCTCCCGACTTACCGACGGAGCGGGCTGATTGGGGACGATGAATTTAGCAATGATTGGTCTCTGATTTACCGACGAAACGGGCTGATTGGGGACGATGAATTAGCGATGATTGGTCTCCCGATTTACCGACGAAACGGGCTGATTGGGGACGATGAATTAGCGATGATTGGTCTCCCGATTTACCGACGAAGCGGGCTGATTGGGGACGATGAATTAGCGATGATTGGTCTCCCGATTTACCGACGGAGCGGGCTGATTGGGGACGATGAGTTAGCAATGATTGGTCTCCCGATTTACCGACAAAATGGGCTGATTGGGGACGATAAGTTAGCAATGATTGGTCTCCCGATTTACCGACGGAGCGGGCTGATTGGGGACGATGAATTAGCAATGATTGGTCTCCCGATTTACCGACGAAGCGGGCTGATTGGGGACAATGAATTAGCAATGATTGGTCTCCCGATTTACCGACGAAGCGGGCTGATTGGGGACGATGGATTAGCAATGATTGGTCTCCCGGTTTACCGACGGAGCGGGCTGATTGGGGACGATGAATTAGCAATGATTGGTCTCCCGATTTACCGACGAAACGGGCTGATTGGGGACGATGAATTAGCGATGATTGGTCTCCCAATTTACCGACGAAGCGGGCTGATTGGGGACGATGAATTTAGCAATGATTGGTCTCCCGAATTACCGACGAAACGGGCTTACTTGGGGACTAGATTGGGATATATATTTAGGTCTCCCGAATTACCGACGAAACGGGCTCCCTTGGGGACTGAATGGAAAATGAATTGGTCTCACCAACGGACCGACGACACGGATTTATTGGGGACAAGAATAGAATATATAGGCGCCCGGGAATTTCCGCACAAACGACGTCTGATCAGCGAGGGCGCTAGTTTTAATGACTTATGGGAGAAGTGTTATTCTCAAGGACAATTAGGTGGGGGGGGCCATCCCACAATCACAACAGATAGGCAACACACGCAGCCGTAGTAACAGCACAAAACAAAACCACAGAAAAACAGAACAATACAGAACATATAATGTCAGACCCCAACAATGCAAAAAATTTGGTAGAGCGAAGCAAATCAAACAAACAAATGTTTTCCTAACTGGGCCATGGAATGGACGGTCAAGGCCGTCTGCGCCAAATGAATGAACGACGTAAACACGGTTGTTGACCCTTTTCGTCCTGGGCGTATAATATACGCTTTCGCTCCTATTTCTAAAACGAGAGAGAGAGAGGGGGTAAAAATGCGTCAGCAATGCTAATCTGACTTTCGAACACGTGGTTGACGTCGACGTCTCGCGCCTATATCTAATGATTCGGTTTCGAAATCACTCGTTTCTACAGGAGGAATATGCGCACTATTCCTTTAATGATTTATCACCTGTATAACCTAATTGAATGGCATGCAAGCCGCGTGCAAAAGGCTTCCAAAGCTAAGTTTTCGGCGATTCTCTCTCGTTTTCCTCGGACATGCGCCCTACTATAAAAAAAATTCCTAGGACTAGTCACGTTTTCTACAGCGTCCTACACTAAATAAACACAGTTTACTTACGCAGAATTTCCTTGGCCTGTTGCGCTGGCTTTTCAAAGGTTCGTAATCTGTCTCGTATCCAGCTTAGCTGAGCTAATTGCTGATTTCACAAATTGCAACACAAACAACAAAGGGGAAGGGGGGGATGCAATCATTACGAGAATCACTGGTCAGGTCGCCATTTTTATATGTTTCCTGGTGCAGGTGGATCTTATGACTCCACAATTATTACTTTTACTCGAAAATGGCCTTGTAAGATACCCAGGACATATAAAACACAAACAAAAAAAAAAGAAGTACACGGAGCGGAGGGCTCTTCACTAGGGGAAGTGCGTGAAACACGTGGATATAAAAATAGTTATATTTGATAGCACACAAGGTCAAAAGGAAAATTAACTGAAAATACGGTAAATTACTGCCGTAGAAGTCCTCCCGAAGGGGGAGCTTGGGAATGCCAGGAACACGGACCAAGGATAATTCTGCTACAGGCGTCTTTCTGAAACGATATTTGGACCCACGTTACACATCTAATGCTGGAATTTGGGGATTGAATTACTCGGGGTGCACTGAAGGCGCCAAGGACTCCCTGAGGCGTTACTTGTGACTCAGAGGAAAGAAGCTGTGAACACGTGGGCCTGGCTTGAACCAAGGAATATCAGGGAACACAAAGTTATAGGCCCAGAGATTAATAAATGCAAAAGGGCTAAGTAATCGTGACTAGCAACTCGTTTTGGGTACATTACCACATTTGTAGGGGCGCAGGGATGACGACGTCTTCTGCCGAGAAACACGTGTGGGAGCGTGGATAAATGGTAGCCTCCCTCTCCAAGGTATTTCTTCAAGTCGTAGATTGGGGCGGAAAAGGGCGCCCTTGGGATGATGAAAAGGCCGCCGTTTAATGTCAGCTCGCGTTTGGAAGACTTGCAATCCCCTTGCAGTCTTCTAAGGCCACGTGGAATGGAACACGGGGCACACAGGGCGGCGATGGGATCCACGTGGCGGCGGAGCGGAAGAGGAGGGCAGGGGCAACGGCCCGAGACTTGACTTGTTCTCGGCTTAAACTAGCAACCGCGTGTGGGGGAGAGCTGTCCTGGCCCTGACCTTTTATTGCTTCTGGACAGGGGTAGGGGGCGATGTCCTGACCCAGGTCGCCGACCCGGATATCATAGAAAACGATTTTCTTTCCTGTACCAAAGAAAACAGTGCAAAGCCAGTTTACTGTCCCCAAACTATTATATTTTCTCTGAGCCCTATATTTCCCCGACCTTCAAAGGTTCAAACCAACCCAAAGCAGGGAAGGAGAAGAGTTTCTAGCTTATTTTATTTATTTTCTTATACATATATATATATATATATAGTATAGGACATATAAGGCCAAAATAACAACATTTTACACAGCTTTATTGGGACATGTTTATATATATATATATATATATATACTCGTTATCAACCTACAAAATTAAAATGACATTCAATTCTTATATTATAAATTATAAAATAATCCAGTAAAATTACTATGAAAATAAGAATACGTTTAAAAGATATATAATCAAATTGGGAACGTTTGTTTATAGGCTTTAGAAATATATATATGATTTTATATATATACACACACACACATACACATATATACAACATATATATAGGGCTATATATATGATTATTTTAGATCAACACTTAAACACCTTTCGTTTTCATCCTTTTACAATTATAAACCAGAGACCAGGTATTTACTTAGTATTGACGAGTTTAATATCATACAGAGTCTAGCTAAAGACACATCCATTGTGGTTAAAAAAAAGCCGATAAGGCAACGGTGTAGTCTTGCTGAATAAGACAGAGTATGTTGAGAAAATGATAGACATCCTTAATGATCAGACCAAGTTCCAGGAAGTTAAAAAGTTTGTAGCTAAATTTCAAATGTATTGATGCATTTAGAAGATAAAGTCAATAGAATAATAGATAATATATATATATAAATCTGGTTGTTTATCTAAAGGTATTTTTAGTGGCCTTCATATGTATGTTCCGTGGTCTGAGACCAGAACGACTTTACGGACTAT